>NC_056729.1:651564832-651589658 GCF_019279795.1 Protopterus annectens | reverse complement strand
TCAATTCCATTTGCCAAAGAATTTGAAAAATCTTCCTCAAAATCACCTTCCTGCTAATAGACTCCCCTCCATTTTTACTACATGCCACGTTATGGTCTTAAACCTTTCTCTTAGAGAAATCAAGTCAGTTGCCTGTTGTGCCAGCCCTTTCTCATCTTGGAAAATTCTTCTGCTAGTGACATCGCTTCATCATGAAGAATTTCTAAACTACAAGCTTTGACTTGCAAGTCACCATACTTAGTATGTCAATAAGACAAGGGTTTTTATTTACATACAAACCCTTCCTTTCTACCATGGTAGCCACCACATCTACTCTAAAGCAACCCCTTCAGTTGCCAGTCTTTTTCTATTCAAGCAGAGAATACCTGCTTCACTGTCTGAATGTTTACAGCCAGTTGAGGTTTTACCTTCTTTAAACAGTTTCATGAACATGATTGACTCTCTCTCTCTGGACTTTTCTACATGCAAATCAGGATTGAATGCTTCCTTATCCAGATGGGTTTCAAATTTAATTTTGTTTTTATCTTTGTCTCTTGTAAATACGCCTCTACAATGCAAACCAAAGGCACATTTTGCCAGAGCTGTTTTTGCTTCTGCATACTTCAGGAATTCCTTAGCTTATGATATTTGTGCAGCAGCTACCAGAGCAGCTCTGCAACATTGTGTAAAATTACAAACTGGATGCATTATCTAGGCCCAGGTCTTCCTTTGGCGTCACCGTACTTTGTGGTGTTTTGTCATGATATCACTCAGGACTTCAGCTGGGGATACTATCCCATCACGTGAAGTGGATGGACCATGAAGTCTAAGGTACAGTAGTTATGTACTTACACTATCCATGCCAGTCCATATCATAAACTCACATAGTGTCTGGCTTCAAAATTTTCAGCTATTATACTTGCAGACCTCACTGATGCCCTGAGGCCACCTCTCTTTCTGTTTTTCTCTCTGATGTAGTAGCTTTTGTTGGCTGTAGTCAGAAGAGAAAGGGTGTAGAGTTACAGCATGGGAAGAGCTCAAGTTGCTTGAGGATAGCTATTGGCCAAGTTGGTGCCCATCTGTGAAACATTTCCACCCAGTAAAGTGGATGGATATAGGTAGACAAGACCCATCTTTAAGAAAAGTACGCAACTGTTCTTTGTCTGCATTTTTGCTGTTTCTAATGCATTATTTATTGGTATAACTTTTCTGCTTGGTGACTGTGTAAAGGGGTTACAACCAAGCAGTATAATACAACAGATAATGTCTCTTGCAACTGTGTTGCATTTAACAGACACAGTAGGCAATTAACTTTCCTCCTGTCACCAGTAACCACTTCCACTGTCTTCCCCTTTTTATGGCTTATCTGTTTTATGTGTGATTCATTGTTGGGAATGAAGTTATGATTCTAATCTGTGTGGATATTGCAGTGAACTGTACTTTATTAGGATTCTTGTGGATGTTGCAGTGAATTGTAGTTTTTTGGGATTCTTTTGAGAGAGACGCATGGAGTGGAGGTGGCTGCTATGCGGAAGGTACTATGGTGTCTTTGGCTACTGTTTCTATTGGGGAGCTCAGTAACGTGCTAACTTAACTTGGTATTCTTTTTTCGGCTTTCTTGCATTATTCTAAATGAAGCAACTTCTCCGTCTTTCCAGGAGCTGCTGGTAATAAATAAAAGTTGGCTCATCACACTGGTGGAATGTTTGATAAGGGGAATATCCAAGTGTGATTTTCTTTTCTGCTGCATGAAACCTATTCTCCTTTCTAGGCCAAGAAGTTGAGTAACTGACTTGGATCATCACTAGAAGTTGTTTATGTTGGCATTTAGAAAATGTATTATTACATTTAAAGTAATGCACTGTGTGCTACCTTGCATTTGGCACAGATGTAATACAGCAGTTTATTATCTGCAGATTGCATTTTAATATTGAAGTTGAATGGGATCAGTGGATGATCAAGTTGTATGGCTGGAATACTGACAAGTTGATAAACTGATACTTGACAGAGGCGGTCTGTAAAAATAGTCAAAAGCCACTTGCTGACCCTTGTTATCTTTCCCTTGGGGATAGAAAATAGGGTAAAATCTGGGTAAAACCAGCTAGGCTTGTAAGGGCTCTTGAGCTGTTAGCCCAGTAATCTCCTATGTATCTATTAATCTGTAAGAAACAAAGCTGTGAAAACTGAAGAGTTGAGTTCTGGCCTGCCTGTAATGTACTGGGAACCTCCTGCTAGTGATCAGTGTAGATATTGCAAACAGCGGAAGATGCAGTGCACCCAAGGGTTTATCATTGCCAGTGGAACCTGTGTGTTGAGAGACAGCCTTACAAGACTATCTGCAAATATATAGAGCTGAGTATATTTTTCTGTATTATTCTGTATTATAGAGCTAAATTGTTGCTTAGATATCTGTTGTCTTACTGTTCTGCAAATATACAGAGATCAGTATATATTTTTTTGGTTTTATAATTTGCACTCTGATTCCTCACATCTCTGTCGAAACTTTTCCCCACCCCCCCCCCGTCCCTGTTCTTGGTTGTAGTTTAAGTTTGGTGGCTTTTGCAGTACCTGCCCCCCTGTAGATTTGATTTAGGACACTCCCCCAGTCCCATCTCTTTACCGCATTCTACCTAATAAACCCTTTCTGCACTTGCTTTTAGTCCTTTTTAATTTAATTACATTTTTTCAAACTGTGTGTGGACTAATATTGCTACATACTCACGTGTGCCAGCTTGCACTGCATGTGAATTTTTACTACTGTTTTTGCTACTCCTCTCTGGTCCAGCTGGTGAATCTGGGAGTCTTGAGGCAATGTTACAACTGCCTCATGTACACAGACAACCCTCTCCTCCTCCCAACAAATTCCATCACATGTGAGAGATGCAACCATATAGCCATACTGGAGGCTAAGCTCTCTCAACTCAGTACTGGAGAAACCAGTCAGGAGGAGAAGGAAACCACACTCACTACAATTCCAGTCTCACATAGACCTACCACAACAGCAAACCAAACACATAAACACGCAAAAACATACTCGGAGGCTCTAAGCAAAAATCTGCCTAAGCAGCAGAGACCTCCAAAGCAGACACCCAAGCAACCGCTACCCCAAAACAAAACACGTGCAACACATAGCTCACAAAGCCAGTGTGCCCGAACAGTCACAGCCCTTAAGGCTAAACAACACACCTGATACACTTGTAATAGGTGACTCTGTCGTCAGGCACACTGACGTCTCGCTCACCAGGCTGAACAAGGAGAAGGTCAAGGTGAGCTGCCTGTCGGGCGCTAGGATCCGCCACATAACACAAGCACTCAGGTCACTCCGAGGTAAGTACAAATATGACTCAGTCATTGTCCATGCTGGTATGAATGACCTGAGACGTACCTCCCTGGACTACATGAAAAGAGACATAGAGGAGCTCTCTGAGCATGTAGTCCAGGCCGGTATGACCCTGACCTTGAGTAGCATCTTACCCTCACCAAGAATGATGCCACAATATGAAGACAAGATGATCAATTTCAACAATTGGCTTAAGTATTGGTGTCATTCAAAGGGGATCCAATGCCGGTCAGCCTGGGATGACATGCTCGACAAGCCACGATAAGCTTAGGGACGGCTTGCACCTTTCACCCCTGGGCTTTGGATATTGACAAAGGCTCTTGCTACCCCATAGTGCCTTTTTTTAGGCAAGGCTCAAAAGACAAACCCACCTCCATAGGTATCACAAGGGATAAGAAACTAAGAGTAATGCTACTCAACGCCAGAAGTCTAAACCTCAAGATGCACGACTCAAACTCTCCTTAGCATGGAGAACATCGATATCTGTGCAGTAACAGAAACCTGGTTCAAGGCTCTCAAGAGCACCCCAGCACTACCAGGTTATACCTCATACCATGTTTTTCAGCCCCAAAACTTGGACCGAACCACAAAAGCAGGGGAGTATCAATATTCACAAAGATACCCACACCTCCAGGTTGGTGGCACAGCACAAGCATCAGAGACTATCCATGTGCAACTAATAGTGGGTAAAACTGCCTTCCAGTTTATAGCCTGCTACAGACCACCCTCCCAAACCCAGGAACCCCACTCGGTCTTCCTGAGAACACTGGAAAATATGAAGGTCTCTCCAAACACCATTATATTGGGCGACTTCAACTACCCAAACATAGACTGGGAGCATTACTCTAGCTCCAACACCCTAGCCCAAAGGTTCCTAGAATTTATAAACTGAAATGCTATGGAACAACTTGTTACCACTCCCACAAGAGGGGAAAACATACTGGACCTGATCATCACCAACATGGAGACTCTATGCTCCAGACCAGAAGTGTATCCCTCACTGGTAAGATCAGACCGTAAACTAATCTCACTGGATATTCACATCCCGACTCCACCTCCTGCCCTGAAAACTACAGTGAAAAACTTCTCTAAAGCAAATTTCACACTCCTCAAAACCGAGGTGGAATACTTCAAAGCCCCGGAGCCTGTGGAAAATAGACCGCAGAATCCTTTATAAACGCATTCTATGAACACCTTCAGGAATGCATGGATCATGCAATCCCAAATAAAACCAAGACCCAATCCTCCAAAAGCAGACGTCCTGTCTGGTGGACCCCAGCCATAAACAAACTATACAATAGAAGGAGGAAGCTACTACATGATAGAGCAAAATCCCAAAACGAGAAGGCATCTCTGATCAGTATTAGCAAAAAACTACGGGCACTCATAAAATCGTCTAAGGCCAGCTTTGAGAGAAAAAAATGCACAGGACACTAAGGATAATCACAAGGCTTTCTTTAGTTATGTTAGGAACCTGGGTGGGAATTCCCAGATATGCTCAGAATTAGTCCAAAATGACAAAAAATACACCGAACCCACAGACATTGCCAACATCCTAGCTACAGGTTCATAGCAAACGTCCCCCCCCCCTCAACACCAAAAGGGCAAATATGTATCCCAGCAGAGTGCTGCCCCCCTGACATCTCAGATGCTCAGGTAAGAGCTGCCCTCTCCAAAGCAAAAAACACAGCATCAATGGGATCAGACGGTGTCCTGGGCTGTGTCCTACATGAACTCCAAGAAGAGCTAAACCCAAACATAAAACTACTGTTCAATCTCAGCCTTACTACAGGATATGTACCCAAAGAGTGGCGTACAGCAACAGTGGTCCCTCTCCACAAAGGTGGTGCCTCAACGGATCCTGGAAACTATCGCCCCATAAGCCTGACTAGCTTGGTCTGCAAAGCTATGGAAAGGATAATCATGGACCTCATAAATAAAGATATTGGGGACCTACAGACACTGGATCCTACCCAGTTTGGCTTTGTTAAGGGCAGATCGTGCCTCTTAAACCTGGTTGATTTCTTTGAAACAGTCACAGAGGCCATTGACGAGGGGAAGGTGGTCCACACAGCTTTTCTGGACCTCGCAAAAGCCTTCGATACAGTACCCCACTCGGGCATTATAGATAAGCTCACCAGCTTAAATATAAACCCCTATGTCACTAGATGGGTTGCAAACTGGCTCAAGGACAGAACCCACATGGTTAGAATTGCTGGAGCCATGTCAGACTCCAAACCAGTTACAAGTGGTGTCCCACAAGGCTCAGTCCTGGGACCTCTCTTGTTCGGTATATATTTCTCGGAGGTACAGGCCAACACGGAAGGACTATGGCTGACCAAGTTTGCAGATGACTGCAAACTGGGCGCCATAATCGACTCTCTAACTGACACAAGCATCCTCCTAAAGGGCCTCATAGAAACAGACAACTGGTGTCAGAGCCATGGCCTCAAGCTAAATGCCAAAAAGTGTATAGTCATCCCCTTTGGCAAAAACAAAGTGCCCACAAATTACCATATAGGTGGTAATCCATTAAGTACAGAAGAAGTAATTAGGGACCTGGCGACCCAAGTTGATAGCAATCTATCATTTGACAACCACGTGGCCCAAGTGGTTAGAAAAACATTTTATATAGCCCACCTAATCATGAAGGGATTCACATCTAGATCAGGGGAGGTCATCGTGCCTCTTTACTCATCCCTCATCAGGCCCATAATTGAGTACAATGCCCCTTTTGGGATGTACCTTACCAGACACCTGCAGCAACTGGAAAGACCCCAAAAGTACCTCACCAAGAGGATCAAAGGGCTCAAACAGATGCCATATGCTGCCCGGTTAAAGAAACTCCAGCTCTACTCAGTGGCATACCGCCTGCTCAGAGGCGATCTGTGCCTGACGTATAAAGCCATGTCCAACCTGGAATTAATGGACATGCCGCACCTCAGAAAATCCAATTCCCATCGAGCTACGCGCTCGAGAGACTTGAACCTCAGCACTGAAATAAATAGGACATGCTGGAGGGACAGATTCATAACCCAGAGGGCTCCCTTCACTCTGGAATAAAATCCCAGTCCAGGTTAGGCAGCGTCCCTCATTGACTCTCTTCAAGAGGAATCTTGATGAGTGGATGGGAGATCGTAGGTTTACCCTGGGAATCACTTCTGTGTCACTGTTAGAGGCACAGTATACTAATCTCGAAAAAGGGCATAGCAAAATTAATTTAAAATGGGTGGCGAAAGCCAAACACACTCTGGCTAGGCTTATAAATGCCCTAGGGCAGATAGCCTAGTATGAACCTATGAACCTAAAGAGGCAGGGTATGCTGTTGAATGCTAATAGACAGGAATTACCCCATTTGTGAGGAGTACTGACAACACACAAGTCAAAATGTCTGCTCTTAGGGTGATTACCATACACAGCTGTATTGTTTGTGAAGCCTGGTATTGCAATTTGGTTTACTTTCTGTCCTATACTTTCAACATACTTTGGCTTTTAAGTCAAAATTTTCATACTAAGTCTTTACCTTCTTGATACATAGCATGAATTGTCTGTGTAATACTTCTGAATGTTTTTTACTGTTGTTCCTGACTCTTTTTGGTTACTTTGCAGCATCAAGGTCTGCATATCCGCAGAATTCTTTCCATTCTTGTGTTCTCCATTTCTAATTGTGCAGTCTGTGAATAGTGCAACGTAGCAATCATGCTTCTGTTCTTTACCAAGTGTGTTGTGTATTTTTTTAGTGTCCATTGTACAAGTACAGTGGCATTTAAAACAGCTTCCAAATAACTAGCCTTTCTCTCTGATGACTGACTGAGCTGTATTAAGCACACTCCTCTGTTAACAAAGACGCCCATGAACTTTGTTTTAGTTGAATGATTTGCACAATGCTGAACAGTATGGAAACTGAGGCTTTGGGAGTGAAAAGTAATCAGCAGGATGTATTTTTTTTGATAGTACATTGCACATTTCTTACTACATCATTGCTGCACTCTTACCACATAGACCATTAAGTATGTGTGTGCTTGCAGAGTGGTTCACTTTCTGTTTTATGTTTTCTTGTTTTATGAGTGCAAAAGTTAGCTATTTTGATATGCTTATTTGTAAAGAAGTCCTGCATAATGCAATGAATAAAAAATCAGTTTACTGGATAATTATATTACAGTAATGTATACTGGATGCAAATTGCATGTTACTGCAGACTCTGCAATTGAAGTGGCCATAACACTACAAAAGGACAAATGACCTTGACAGAGCCTATATGGGGTGTGTCCCATGAGGATGCAAACACACAAACTTCATTGAAATAAATTGTTACTGTATATTGAAGCTAGTAGTACTAAAACCTCTAAATATTTTAAGATTGCCTTCACAAGGATCACTGCTGAAGCATCATTCATAATGCTTGAGAACTGGCCGTAGACAGGGTATGCATTTATCCAGCCTAATATCCAGAGCTTTGGATGTCCCCAGAGTGGAGCTGACCCTCTCTCCATGCTGAGGACATTGTCAGGATAGTTAGTAGAAAAGAGAGAGCAGTTTGTGCCAATTTTCACACCTGTCATCTTGTTATAATGAATGACCAGTAGTAGTTTGCTTTCATCTAGGTATCTTCCAAGAGCACTGTGATTAATACCCAGATTAGAAATTCCTTTTATATATGCCAGTATTCTAGTGTTTCATTATTCGTTATTATTGCTGCTGTATTTTGTTGTTAATTTCGAGGTGTCTCTGAGGCAACTGACATTTCCAGAAAGACCAGCAAGTGCACCTGCCTGCAAATGGCAGATTCCCTTGAAAGCTTTCACCTTCAATGTTTATTTTGTCTAGCAGAGAGGTGCCAGGGTTTGTCCTACAAACACTATGCTGTCCTAATAAGAAAACCCTCCTTTACACAGCCAGTAATCCCCAGACCTTTCTCAAACATAAAGCACAGTTTGCTGTAGTCTGAGCGCCTGTTTCTTCCCAGCTGGAAGGCTGGAGTTTAATGATAATAACTTTATGAAAATAGGGAAACACTGGAAAGTTTGGTGTCAAAAGATTCTGCATGGAGTTAGCTTGAGATCTTTGACCCTGAAATGGCATTCCAGTGATGCACAGTTTTTTTCATCCCAGCCCTAGTACTTGAATCACTTCTTTTCCACCTCTGTGTCCTTGTGTAGGCCACTTGTGAGATAGCGGTCTTACAACCAGGTCAGGCCTACCCGGGATTAACTACCAAGTTCCAGTCAGGTGCCAGTTCCCTGCAGGCTGCTTACCGTTGATGAATGCTTTCCTGATGTTCTTCGTGTTTCACTGTTGCAGTCATCACATTTGGGGTATCTGCTTGCAGTAGCCCTCAGTCGGCCTTATTATCAAAGTTTTGGGTCCTGCTTTGGTTGCTGTCTCATCTTCCATGACATCAGGTAGTCAGGGGTATAAAGCATGCAGCCGATGCCATTATATCAGTTTTTCTTGCCGTGCGGTGCCCGAAGCAGAAACAGTTTGCAAGTGCCGGTCGGCCGACTGCTGAAATTTTCATTTCTGAGTTTCAGAACCGAAGTCTTCAACTAAAGCGAAGTACCCCATTGGGGAAACTTTTTCTTGCTCTAAACCAATGTAAGTAAAAGTCAATAATTGTATTTCTTGTGGAAAGCAAATACCTCATAAAGATTTTCATTCGTACTATATTCCTTGCCTAGGCCCTGACCACGACTTACCTCACTGTCAGTTTTGTGCCTTATTTAAACCACAAACTATTCGTTGTCTGTACATTTTCACTTCTAAATATTTTGATACTCTGTTCAATTATCCAGATATGTCTGCGGTAATCTGCCAGACATTCCGAAAAAACGCAAAGGTAAAGACAGAGACATGCCGCCTAGGTCCAAAGCTGCTGACTACTCTTCTCCTAAGCTAGTCACCAATTCGCTGGTACTCAGTGAGGTATTTTCACAGCCCCTGATACCCGATACTTTAGATTCGCAGGCCTCTACTGAGACCCATTCGGAGTCCGGCATGCAGCGAGATGCCTCAGCTGTGGAACCTGCGGATGCGTCTACCTTGGATGGGTCCGGTGCCACTGTGCAGGCTCTGGCTTCTGAGGGTGTATTCAGGCCTACTGACTTGCATATTAAACACATGCCATTTTTTTCTTCTAGGCCTGAAACTTAAACCATGCCTAGGAAACAGACGCCCAGACCGCATGGTCAGGACTCCATGCCTAAAAAACAAATGATAAGAGTGGCTGAAGACCTTATTACTTTAATCAGGGGAATCCAACCTTCCCCCTCTGAGACCTAGGACTGAATTTGCTTATAATTTCTGTCTCCTCCGATGACCAGGATTTACCTTTGTTATACCTATGAGGTTTCTGATGCAGAGGACTCTATTCCCTCTGCTTCTCCCCCAGAGGATTTTTCTTTTGGTGAAAACTTGCATACTCTTAGGGAGAATTTTCACTGGAAAAGCCAGGATTACTCTGATTCTAAAAAGAGGTTTAGAGATTTCTTACTCCTGCCTCAACACAGGCCTTTAGCTATCCCTCCTGTGCAGGACATTGTTGATGATGTCTTTTTGGAATCTAGCTTGGCCCCTGATTCTGTACCTCCTGCTCCCAGAAAACCTGATAGATATTATAGGGTTCCTGATTCTCACAAGTTCCTTTTTAAAAATCCTACTACAGATCCTGAGACCATTTCACAGGGACCCAAGGACATTAAGGCTACTACTGCCAAAAATCCTACCCCCTCTGATAGAGATTCCAGGGCCCTGGATAGATGGGGTAAGAATGTGTACACTTCTGCAACTTTGGCCATCAGGGCCTTAAACTGCCAGTTTCATATGTTAAAGTATCAGCAGCATATTATTGGATTGCTTAAACAGAAAAGGATGTTGATCATGACTGTGCTGAAAATAAGGATTTACAGGATTTAATGCATTCAGCTGAATAAGTTAGAAAACATACTTTGCAATGTGGTTTTGATTCACTAGAGGCATCTTGCAGGGCTGCTGTCACTGGGTCTGTACTTATAAGGCATGCTTGGCTTAAGGAGCAATCTTTGCCAGATCATGTTAAAACTAAATTGCTGGATGCTCCCTTAAATCAGGACCGCCTGTTTGGCGACAAAGCAGAAGTAGTTCTTAAAAAAGATGGAGGAAAAAGCTAAATCTATGCAAAGATTTCTTACAAGTGCAGCCTCTTAGATTTAGTAGGCATTGGCCCTCAACAAATTGGTCCTTTCCTGCCTCTTCAGGCCTTCTCAGTTCAAACCCAGAACCAGCAGAACACCCAGGCTTCAGTCCCAGGGTACGCACAGGACTAAGTGGGGGGCTCCCACTTCCAAATCAGGGAGTAGTAAGACTCCCCCCTGTAGTAAGCTGTCTCAATGACTTAACTTTAAAGTTTCCAAGCACTTCACACCTGACTGCTCCTGTAGGGGGAAAGATTGCTCTGCAAGCAAAAAAATGGGAACTCATTACCCAGGACAAATGGGTTTTAAACATAGTTTCCCAAGGATAGAGATTTAAATTCCACATGTTACCAACCCCAAACGGTTGGTGAGATCTACCCCCAAGTCAGTGGACAGAGTCTCAAATGCAAGTACTCCCTCTTAAGATTAAAGGCTATTCAGACTGTACCAGAAGAGGAAAAGGGACAAGGTTTCTACTCAACACTTTTCCTGGTACCCTGGAAAGACAACTCATGACGTCCTATCCTGGACCTGTCTATCCTAAACACCTTTCTGGTGATTCCAAAATTCAAGATGCTAACTCTTCACCAGTTGCTTCCCATGATAGGCAAAGATGCCTGGTTGGCAACACTGGATTTAAAGGAAGCCTACCTGCACATCCCAATCAGGGAATCTTGCAGAAAATACCTACGCTTTAAAGCAGGCTGTGTGCATGCACTGTCAGTTCTGTACACTGCCCTTTGGCTTATATACTGCGCCCAGGGTATTCACAAAGTGCCTAGCTCCAGAAATATTCAAGTATACCCATACCTGGACGATTGTCTAATTCAAGCAGAAGCCAGGATATACTTCTGAATCATATGGCATTTGTACAAAAGGTGTTAACTTGTCTGGGGTACACATTAAACAAAAAGAAATTGCAGCTGGTACGCTGTCAACAAATTATATTCCTGGGAGCAAGCTTGAACACAACTTCCCAGATGGCTTTCCTCACGCCAGCGAAACAAATTAATTTGACAACTTACTTCAAATTAGTGGCCACAAAAAAACCTATCTGCAAGGCAAATACTGCAAGCCTTGGGGTTCATGGCCTCGTGCATTCTACTAATTAAATATGCAAAACTGCATATGCGGAAACTACAGTGGTATCTAAAAAACCTATGGTATCAACATTCTCAGGATCTAGAAGCAATGATTCCTATCATACCTTGCCTATGGTTAGAACTCCTTTGGTGGGCAGAGGCCTGCCTCCAAAACAAGGGACTACCATTCACTCTACCCACTGCCGCCCAAACCCTAACAGCCGCTTCAGACTATATGCATGGGGGGGCTCACCTGGCAGGGAAAGTGCATTCGGGGCAAATGGAACCCAAGTCAAATGCACCTGCATATCAATCAAAAAGAAATTTTAGCTGTACAGAATGCTCCGACAGCCTTCAAGGGCCACATTCTTCCGGGACAATTAATGGTAAAGAGGGACAACACCACTGTTATGTGGTATATAAGCAGAGGGGTACCCATTCTTACCCCTTCTGTAGACTAGCCATGGCTCTGTGGAACACGGCCGTGAGCTACCAAGTTAATCTACAGGCTCAATTCCTGCCAGGAAAACTAAATACGCTGGCAGACAAACTAAGCAGAAATCTGAGGGACCCACACAAGTGGAAACTGGAACCAAAGATTTTCAACATGTTGTTCAACAAATGGGGTATCCCAGGTATAGACCTGTTTGCCTCCCCCCAGAACTACCAATTGGACAAATTCTGCACAAGGACTCCCCACAAACAAGCTTGGAAAGTGGATGCTCTGTCCTTCAGCTTGAAAAATCTCATCAGTTTATGCCTTTCCTCCTCTGCCTCTCCTCTCCAACGTGCTACTAAAGATCAAACAGGACAAACCAAAAATGATACTGATTGCACCAGACTGGCCATGCCAACACTGGTACCCTCTCTTGCGCAGTGTGTCATAACTGGCCCCATGGCACCTACCTCAGACCCCTACCCTGCTGTCTCAGCAGGAGAGCCAGATTCTGCTCCCCAGCTTCAAACCCTGAACCTGGCAGCCTGGCTAATTACATAATCTCTATGTTACCATCCCTCAGTAAACAAGTGTTGGATGTCATTTTGGAGGCAAGGAGGCCTAGTTCTAGAAAATCTTATGCTGAAAAATGGAAAAGATTCTGTGCTTGAAACCAACCTCAAGGGATTGCCACAGCAGTGCCTAGTTTACCTCAGATTGTTCAATACTTAACTGAGATGCTTCACAAGGGCCTTTCCATTTCCTCCATCAAAATTCACGCCTCAGCCATTTCAGCTCATTACAACATGGAACCACCCGTCTTTTCTCACCCACTGCTCAAGCAAGTTCCTCAGAGGGGCCAAAAACTTAAAACCACCCAGGAGAGCCTCTACTCCAACCTGGGACCTTAATTTTGTATTGGAAAAACTCGCTCTTCCTCCTTTTGAGCCAGCTGCAACTGCAGAGTTAAAATTCCTTTCTTGGAAAACAGCTTTCCTTTTAGCAATCACTTCAGCAAGAAAGGTATCTGAATTACAGGCTCTTGTGGCAGTGGAGCCTTTCATCATCTTTCATGTGGACAGGATGTCCCTCAGGACCAATCCCTCTTGCATGCCCAAGGTGGTATCCAGTGTGGCTCTTAATCAGTCCATTTGTTTGCCAGCCTTCTTTTCTAATCCACAGAACAAAGGGAAACAGATACTGCACTTCTTAGATGTGCACAGACAACTTAGATTGTACTTGGACAGGACTAAACCTCAAAGGAAATCTGAACAACTGCTGGTGGCATTTGCTGTAGGGGCAGAGGGGAAGGCTATTTCAAAGCAAACCATTTCTAAATGGATAGGCCATTGCATTCATTTCTGCTATAAGCACCATGGAAAACCTATCCCACAGGGGATTAGACCCCATTCAACCAGGGCTGCATCTTACCTCTGCAGCCTTTCTCAGAAGTGTCCCTACCAGATACATTCTAGAAGCTGCTACCTGGAATTCTGTACATACTTTCACTAAGCTTTACCATTTGTAATTTTTCTCTAAATCCAGAGCTGGCTTTGCCACTGCAGTCTTGCAGGGTCTTATAGCTGGTCCTAATGCTATGTAAATTCCTCCTCCCATCCGTAGCCTTGGGAATCTACCCAAATGTGATGACTGCAACAGTGAAACATGAGCATAGTACAGTTGTGTACACTTACCATAAATGTAGATGTTCAAGTGTATTCACTGTTGCAGTCCTGGTTACCCTCCCTCCCTCCAGCCCCGACTTCTTTTGTCTATACCTCTCTTCTCCTTTACTATACTTAAAAGCTTTTTGTTGGAAGTATAACCGTGTATATATAGTATATATATAATTGCTTCCCATTTAAGGGGGCATCTGACATGTTGGGCAAGAAAAAACTGATGTAATGGTGTCTGCTGCATGGTTTATACCCCTGACTACCTGACGTCATGGAAGATGAGACGGCAACCGACGCAGAACCCAAGACTTTAATAATCAGGCCGACTGAGGGCTACTGCAAGCAGATAACCCAAATGTGATCACTGCAACAGTGAATGCACTCTAACATCTACATTTATGGTAAGTGTACACAACTGTACTTTCTCTGCACTGCCCTTTGGTTTATCTACTGCACCCAGGGTATTTACAAAGTGCCTAGCTCCAGTCATTGCATTTTGCAGGCAAAGATCTATTCAAATATACCCATACCTGGATGATTGTCTAATTTGGGCAGAAAGCCAGGACATACTTTTGAATCGTATGGCGTTTGTACAAAAGGTGCTAACTTGTCTGGGGTACACCGTAAATGAAAATAAATCACATCTTGTAGCCTTTCAACAAATTATATTCCTGGGAGCAAGCTTGAACACAACTTCCCAGATGGCTTTCTTCACGCCAGAGAAACAAATTCATTTGACAGCTTACTTCACACTAATGGCCACAAAAACCCTGCTATCTGCAAGACAAATACTGCAAGCCTTGGGGTTCATGGCCTACTGCATTCTCCTAATTCCGTATGCAAGACTGCATATGAGGAAACTACAATGGTATCCAAAAAGCCTATGGTGTCAACATTCTCAGGATCTAGAAGCATTGATTCCTGTCATACTTTGCCTACAGTTAGTTCTTTTGGTGTGCAGAGGCCTGCCACCAAAACAAGGGACTACCATCCACTCTACCCCCTGCCGCCCAAACCCTAACAACAGACGCATCAGACTATGCATGGGGGGCTCACTTGGCAGGGAAGTTCATTCAGGGCAAATGGAATCCAAGTCAAATGCACCTGCATATCAGTCAGAAAGAAATATTAGCTGTACAGAATGCTCTGACAGCCTTCAAGGACCACATTCTTCCAGGACAATTAATGGTAAAGACGGACAACACCACTATTATGTGGTATATAAACAAGCGGGGGGAACCCACTCATACCCCCTCTGCAGACTAGCCATGGCTCTGTGGAACACAGCCTTGAGCTACCAAGTGCACCTACAGGCTCAATTCCTGCCAGGAAAGTTAAATACACTGGCAGACGAACTAAGCAGAAATTCTATGGACCCACACGAGTGGAAACTGGAACCAAAGACTTTCAACATGTTGATAAACAAATGGGGGAGCCCACATATAGACCTGTCTGCCTCCCCCCAGAACTACCAATTGGACAAATTCTGCACAAGGACTCCCCACAAACAAACTTGGAAAGTGGATGCCCTGTCCTTCACCTTGTAACATCCATCAGTTTATGCCTTTCCTCCTCTGCCTCTCCTCTCCAAGGTGTTACTAAAGATCAAACAGGACAAACCAAGGACGATACTGATTGCACCAGACTGGCCACGCCATCACTGGGTACCCCCTTTTGCGCAGTGTGTCCGTGCTGGCACCATGGCACCTGCCTCAGACCCCTACCCTGCTGTCCCAGCAGGAAGGCCAGATTCTGCATCGTCCGCTTAAAACCCTGAACCTGGCAGCCTGGCTAATTACCTGATCTCTCTGTTGCCATCCCTCAGTAAACAAGTGTTGGATGTCATTCTGGAGGCAAGGAGGCCTAGTACTAGAAAATCTTATGCTGAAAAATGGAAAACATTCTGTCCCTGGAATCAAACTCGGGGGGGTGGGCACAGCAGCACCCAGTTTACTTCAGATTCTTCAATACTTAACTGAGATGCTTAACAAAGGCCTTTCCTTTTCCTAAATCAAAATTTCATGCCTCAGCCATTTCAGCTCATTACAACACAGAACCACCCCTCTTCTCTCATCCACTGCTCAAGCAGTTCCTCAGAGGAGCCAAAAACTTAAGACCACCCAGGAGAGCCCCAACCCCAGCCTGGGACCTTAATTTTGTATTGGAAAAGCTCACTATACCTACTTTCGAACCAGCTGCAAGTGCAGAGTTAAAATTCCTTCCTGGAAAACAGCCTTCCTTTTAGCCATCACTTCAGCAAGAACGGTGTTTGAATTACAGGCCAGTGGAGCCTTTCATCACCTTTCATGTGGACAGGGTATCCCTCGGGATCAATCCCTCCTTCATGCCCAAGGTAGTATCCAGTGTGGCTCTTAGTCAATTCATTTGCCAACCTTCCTTTCTAATCCACGGAACAAAGGGGAACGGATACTGCACTCCTTAGATGTGCACAGACAACTTAGATTTTACTTGGACAGGACTAAACTTCTCAGGAAATCTGAACAGCTGCTGGTGGCATTTGCTGCAGGGGCAGAGGGGAAGGCCATTTCAAAGCAAACCATTTCTAATGGATAGGCCATTTCATTCATTTCTGCTATAAGCACCATGGAAAACCTATCCCACAGGGGATAAGACCACACTCAACCAGGGCTGCATCTACCTCTACAGCCTTTCTCATGGGTGTCCCTACCAGATACATCCTAGAAGCTGCTACCTGGAGCTCTGTACATACTTAGGTTCATAGGTAGGTACTAGGCTATCAGCCCTGGGGCCTATACAAGCCCAGCCAAAAGGTACCCTGGCTTTTGCCACCCAAGAAAATTATTTTCCTGTCCCACTGTCGAGCAGAGCCACAGAGGTGATCCCCGGGGTGAATTTCCTATTTCCCATCCAATCATCAAGATTTTTCTTGAGTGCTAATGAGGAGCTTTGTTTGATATAGATAGGTAGTTTATTCCAGAGTATATGAAGTCTCTGGGACAGGAATCTGTCCCTCCGGCATGTTCTGTTTATTGTGGTGACAAGGTTTATGTCCCTAGAGCGTGTAGTTCGGAGAGATTGGGATTTCTTTAAGTGGAGTATGTCCAACAGCTCTGGGTTTGACATAGCTTTGTATGTTAGGCAGAGATCACCTCTGAGTAGGCGATATGCGACAGAGTAAAGCCGGAGTTTTTTGAGACGATCTGCATGACATCTGTTTGAGGCCGGTAATCCTCTTTGTGAGGTATTTTTGCGTCCTTTCCAGTTGTTGCAGATGGCTTGTGAGGTACATACCAAAAGGGGTGTTGTACTCTATAATTGGTCTAATGAGTCATGAATAGAGGGGAACAATGACCTCTTTTATTCTGCATGAGAAACCTTTTGTGATGAGGTGTGCCACTTAGAAGGATTTCCTGACTACTGTGGCGATGTGATTATCAAAGGAGAGACTACTGTCCACCTGTGTCCCAAGGTCTCTAATCACACTTTCGGTGTTAAGTATTTCCATTTGCCAATTTTCTCTAAATCTAGAGCTGGTTTTGCCACTGCAGTCTTGCAGGGCCTTATAGCTGGTCCTAATGCTATCTAAATTCCTCCTCCCATCCTTAGCTTTGGGAATCTACCCAAATGTGATTACTGCAACAGTGAAACACAAAGAACATAGTACAGTTGTGTACACTTACCATAAATATAGATTTTCGAGTGTATTCACTGTTGCAGTCTTGGTTACCCTCCCTCCAGCCCCCTGACTTCCTTTGGCTATACCTCTATTCCTCTTTACTGTGCTTAAAAGTTTTTTGATGTATTTGCTTTTTTGTTGGAGGTATAACCTTGTATATATTTTTAATTGCTTCCCATTAGGGGGGCACCTGACATCTGGGGCAAGAAAAACTGATGCAATGTATGCTTTATACCCCCGACTACCTGACGTCATGGAAGAGGAGACAGCAACCGACGCAGGACCCAAGACTTTGATAATCAGGCTGACTGAGGGCTACTGCAAGCAAATAACCCAAATGTGATTACTGCAACAGTGAATACACTCTAACATCTACATTTATGGTAAGTGTACACAACTGTACTTTCTTGATATTCTGAGACTCTGTTAAAGAAAAATTAGATGCTCCAGACAAAGGACCCATAGCTGTGGCCCTTTGTAAAAACAGAGGTTGCTCAAACCTTTGGCCCTTTCATTTGGTGTGACAGGTGCCAGCCTCTAAAATGCCTTCTCCATCCCTTTTTTACTGTAAATGCTTAAGTAAGGATTACTTTGAAGCTTAGCAAAGGGTGCACAGTGTACCCTTGTCTTGGAGAGTTTTCCACCTGTGGCATGGCTCTACCTACTATAAACAACTTGGACCTTGAAGAGGAGGGAGGAGGCTCTGACCTTTCTGGGATAGCTTTAATCTCCTTTGGGTTATAATAGAGAAGAAAAGGAATCCCCAGTGTTCTTCATGTTTCACTGCTGCAGTCATCACCTGTGGATTATCCCTGCTGTGGTAGCCCTCGGCCGGCTTGAATACCAGAGTTAATGTTTTTCTGCGTCGACTGCTGTCGCCAGATTGTCAGTGCTATAAAGCAAGGCATCCGATGCCATTACATCAGTCTTTCTTGCCATGGAGCGCATAGCAGAAGCAGTTTGCAAGTGTTGCTGGTCGGTCACTACCAGAGTTTGAATTTCAGCTGAAAATGTCTAAAGCGAAGTACCTTGCTGGGGATCTTTTTTTCTTGCACTAACCGATGTCCAAAAAAGTTAACAATTGTCTCGCCTGTGGAAAGCAGATCCCACACTGAAACTTAACATTCATACTGCGTCACTAATTTAGGCCCAGACCACGACGTCCCCCGTTGCCAGTTCTGTGCCTTCTTTAATGCAAGAACCCTTCTCCATAGAGCTCTTATTCTGGACAGGTATTTTCGTCTTGCAGCTTCTCATTCAGAAATGGCATCTGTCAGCCAACAGCGAACCAAACAGTGGACCACTTCTGCCCCAAAGGCAGGGAGTTCTAAGCCTCCCTTCTATGGCAAAAACTCACAATGATGCCCTCTTGCCCCTCTGCCCGACATTCACTCACCAAACGCTAGGAGGAAGACTCTCTCTCTGCAAAGAAAATTGACTTTCTGTAACAAAGGACCAATGGGTCTTAAAGATAATTTTTCAGGGATACAGATTCTCTTTCAGTGAACTCCAAAATTCCAAGAGGGTACCCAGACTTGCTTTCAAATCAGTGGGCAGAGGCATTGAAACAGGTACAAACTCTCATAACCCAGGAGGCAGTAGAACCTGTCCCCTCAGATCAAACTGGCAAAGGCTTTTATTCCAGATTATTCCTTGTTCCCACAAAAGAAGGCACTTGGCTCCCCATCCTGGATCTATCCATTCTGAACACCTCCCTGGTGGTCCCCAAGTTCAGAATGCTAACTTTGCAGCAGCTGCTGTCTATGCTGACAAAATGTGCCTGGCTAGTGACCCTAGACCTAAAAGATTCCTACCTCCACATCCCCATAAGGGAATCCTGCAGGAAATTTCTGCACTTCAGAGCAGGCTCACAACACTTTCAGTTCTCTGTGCTACCCTTTGGCTTATCTACTGCACCCAAAGTATTCACCAAATGCTTAGCCCCAGGCATAGTATTTTGCAGACAGAGAAATATACAGACTTATCCTTATCTGGACGACTGCCTCATATAGGCAGAGTGCATAGAAAAGAGGTTCCAGGGCCTTCTCTTTTTCAAAACCCTTCTAACTTCCCTAGGGTTCACCATCAATGAGAAGAAATCAAAGCAAACCCCCTCCAGGAAGATCGCTTTCGTGGGAGCACTGCTGGACACAGCATCCCAAATGGCCTTCCTATCCACAGAAAAGCAGAGCTTTCTGCCTCTCTACTTTACCCAGCTGGCTTCCATAAGTCACCTCGCTGTGAGAAAGTTCCTGCAAGTCTTGGGGTACATGGCATCTTGCATCCTTCTAATTCCTCTGGCCAGGCTTCACATAAGGAAATATGTTAGGTAGTCCAATCTCACCTTCATTTTTACATATGGGTTCAGAGCCAATCCTCTGCTCCGACTCAGCCGATTTTCAAGCTCGAAGACTTCTGGTTGGCTCATGGCTAAGCAGGTATCCCATGGTGCACCAGTGCAATCCTCAGATCTCGTTTGCCACGTCGACGAGTTCGGATGTGCTTCTCTTGGCTCTGGCTAAGTTTTTGCATTTTTCATTAACTAGTGTTTTTTTTTTTTTTTTTTGCATATTTACTGAAAATATACATATATAGGGCTTTATCTTAAGTGTCTTGTGTGACCGTAGTAGTAGTATCCTGTGTACCAGTAGTTAGGCGCAGTTGCGCTTTTTGCCTAAATCGTTGGTTTTGGCGGTTTTGCCATTTTCCTGTTATTTACTGGAAAGTATACATATAGGGTTTAACTTAATTGCCTTGTGGTCTTGTGTGAGCAGTAGTAGCAGTCTCCTGTGTATCAGTAGTTAGGCGCAGTTGCGATATTGTCTAGATAGTTTTGGCGTTTTCGCCATTCTTAATCAATAGGGGCTCCTATTGATTACTTTCCTGTCAGTCGATTATTGTTCACTGGTGGTCTTTAGCGGGGACCCGCTAAAATCTTAATCACTCTACAGTTGCAAATTTTTCTCCTACCTTGAGTGTGTGTGTGTTGTGGTATACTTGGTCTGCTTGAATTAGAAGACCCGGTTCTTCACATGTCTAGGCCCATTTAACTTAGAGGACCTAGTCCTCGTGCTTCTACTACCACTGTATTTTTATTTGAAAATATTTCATGTGTGACTGAATATCTATCTGTTGTTTAGTGAAAGACCTAGTTTTTTTTTCTTACACCAGGCTAGGCCTGTTTAACTTGGACCTAGTCCTTATGTAATTCTTCTGCAGGGCTAGGCCCATTTTAGTTAGAGGACCTAGTCCTCAGTCATTCTCTTTCTCTTTTCTCCTCTGGTTGCTTGTGTGTTGCAATGTCTAAGGATAGCAAGGAGCACAAACCCTATGGTTTTAAAAAATGTATGAAGTGCTCCCAGAAAATGTCTTTGGCGGATGGCCATAGTAGCTGTGTCTACTGCTTGGGAGCCATCCATTTGCAAGACTCTTGTTTGTTCTGTCGTGCTTTCTCTCCTAGAGTGTTGCCGGAGAGAAAGAACAAACTGATACTCGGGTCTTCTGAAGCCAGCCTTCGAGGAAGCTTTATCTGGTTCTTCAGCTTCTTTGTCTAAGTCTTCAAAGTCAAGATCTTTCTCAAAATCAAAAGGTATAAAAAGGCCTTCTCCAGCACTGGCTGGTGTTTGAGCTGCCTGCCAAATTATCAAAATCTGCCTCCCTGACTCCTCAGTCATCGGAGCCGAAGGTGAGCACCGTGGTTTCAGAGTCGGTCACAGGTGCTTCGGTGCCGACTGCTGAATCCTTGGAAATAGTTGACTCTGCTTCTCAGAGCCGGTCTGTAGAGTCCCTACCAGTCTCCTTGATGGCCAAATCTCCAGTACTTGCTAGGTCAAGATCCTCAACTTTATCTTCTAGATCTTCCAGGAGTCTTTTGGAAGAAGATGTGGAGAGGGTAGTACTGAGACTCCTGAAGTCGTCTTCCTTGCTTAAATTTTTGTTGGCTCTGACCCAGTCTGCTCCGAAGCCACTCGAACCAGTCTTGTCCTCATCCATGATTCCTCCTCCGAGCCATGTTGTTTTTGTTATCAATGGAAGAATCCTCTGTTCCGGCTCTCCTTGCTGTTGCATTGGAGCAGAGTTCTGCTCCGACACGCTCTGCTCCATCCGTCGTGTCTAGAGACCGAAGCTCTTCTGTCAGCGCCGAGGGGGGAGGGTTTGAATCGATCTTCGTTGGTTCCGAGCCTTCCTCTCGGTGCTTCCGCCAGGGTGAGCTCGGGCCCTGCATCTATCTCAGAGTCGATGGCTCCGGCGCCGTCCTTTGTCTCTTCGGAGTGGGGACGGTCTTCGGAGCCGGATTGGTCTGCTTTTGAGGTGATGAGGAGTGTGCTGTCACAATCTACAGCCCCTGCTAGTGGTACAAGCACTCTTCCCCCCCAGGGCTCCCACTTCGGTCTCAGTACCTACTCTCTCCGGAGACAGCAGAGACCTACAGCCTCAGGAGCCACCAGCTGGTGTCCCCCACTCTTCTGGGGCCTCCCCAGAAGGTCCTTTCGAGGAGCCCCCTCGGAAGAGAGCATGCAAGAGGAAGCATATTGACTCCCAGGATGAGTCTGACATCGGACACTGACTTCGATGAGTCGGAGGGGTCCCCTAAGTCGTCCTTTGATGATGTCTCCTTTGTGGACATTCTAGAGATCCTTAAACAGAGGTGCAACTGGCCCACTGTCAACCCTTCTGATGAGGAGTCTGTGTACCTGAAAGCTTTCGGGTCTCAACCCTCTGCCTCTTGGGTGTCGCCACTTTTCAACGAGCTAATGGATCTGGTTAGTTGGAAGATGTGGGATACTCCTGATGCCATGGAGCCAGTCCATAGAAGACCAAATAAGTTCCTGTCTGCCCCTCCTGGAAAAGAATACTTGTCTAAGGGTGTTCCTGTAGATGCCATGGTGGTGGTGGCAGCCACGAAGAAGGAGTTGGCAGAGACTTCTTCCTCTGTTCCTCCACCAAACAAGGAGTCTCGACAGATTGACAGATTTGGGAAGCGTGTATTTAGTTCAGCGGCTTTTACACTTCGATCTCTGAACTATCTTACCCATTTCACGAGGTTGGGGAGGGATCTCCTCAAGGAGTTAGGAGATCCCATACAGGGTGCTTGTCCTGAGGGAGTCCCTGATAGGATCTCTGCTCAGTTGTCCACCCTAAATTCGGTCGTTAACTCCTCCATGCGGCTGATCTCTCATGCGGCTGATGGAGCGAGTAGAGCAGCTGGTTCAGGAGTTGCCATTAGGCACCACTCCTGGATGCGCTTGTGTAACTTTGCGGAGCCTTTTAAGTCCACCTTCACCAATGCCTCATTTGATGGTTCCTCCTTGTTTGGTGCCAAGGTGAAAGAAACACTCACTCGGTGTGAACAGGAAGGAAAGACTCTGCCGTGGGAGTCTGTTTTACTGTCGCCTCTCGACCATACCCAAAAGTCAAAGGGGAGGTAAGATGTGGTTCAAAAAGTCCCAGAGGGCCTTTCTGGACACACACAGGGAATCCTCCTTCAGAGGCAGAGGAGGAGGAAATGGTAGACGTCGCCCTAGAGGCAGGGGCGGTCCGCAATACCAGCAAGGCCATGGTTCCTTTCGAGGGCGGCCTTATCAGCACTCCTGATGTGGGGCCTGACTGCATTTCTCTGGGGCCAGTCGGGGGTCGCATCTCTTTGTATTCAGAAGCCTGGCTAAATATAACCCAAGACAAGTGGGTACAAAGAGTTGTTACCAGAGGCTATATCATACCCTTTTCCCTTCCACCGTTTGTTCCCAAGAAGATCCTAGATGTTCCATCCAATCACAGGGATCAGGCAACTGTGGAGATCAACAAGTTGCTCTCAAAAAGTGTCATCTAGCCCGACCCAGCAGAGCAGACAGGATCTGGAACTTACACCAGGTTCTTTTTAGTCCCAAAACGAACCGGAGACTGGAGGCCAATATTGGACCTCATCAGATTAAACGAATCCCTGAAAAAGCACAAGTTTTGGATGGTCACACTGCAGTCGATACTCCCATTGTTAGGGAAAGACTATTGGATGTGCTCTCTGGATCTCCAAGACACCTACTACCATATAAAAATGGACAAGGCGTCAAGGAGGTATCTACGCTTCTGGCTGGGAGCCAGCCATTACCAGTTTCGTGCTCTGCCCTTTGGTCTCACCACAGACCCCAGGGTGTTCACCAAATGCATGGCAGTAGTGACAGCTCACCTGAGATGTCAGGGATTCCAGGTGTTTCTGTATTTGGACGACTGGCTCCTGTCCGCCCCCACCAGGCATCTACTTCTCCAAAACAGGAAGCCACCATCCAGCTTTGTGCTCAACTAGGGATCTTCATAAATTGGGAAAAATGTGCATAACTGCCCTCGCAATCTGTGAATTTTATAGGCGCAGAGGTAGGCAGTGGATATGACAGTTAGTCTTCCCACCAAAAGAGCACAAAATCTCATCTCACAAGTTCAGCGTCTTTTTCTTCTTCAGAAGATCAAAGCAAAATGGATTCTTCAGCTTCTTGGAACGATGGCCTCAACCATTTTGTTAATGCATTTAGCCAGGTTGCACATGAAAATCCATCAATGGCTCCTGTTTTCCCGGTGGTCATTCCAATATCTACCGCTGAATCGCCCTATTCTGCTGACGGAATCATGCAAAAAGGGCCTTCATTGGTGGATAGCCCCCAACAATTTGTTCACGGGAGCTCCCTTTGTGCCTACCCAACCCCTTGCCACTGTGATCACGGATGCCTCCCAGGTTGGGTGGGGGGGGATTATCTTGGCAGGACTGTCCATGGCACATGGCAAGAACACGAGGCTCATCTGCATATCAATGTTCTGGAGATGAGCGGTGCTTCTGGCGTTGCAAGCACTTCAGGACTTTCTTCCTCCAGGGATGATTGCAATACAGCCGGACAACATGTCGTTTGTGTGGTATATCAACAAACAGGGTGGTACCAGATCTTACCCACTCTGTCAAGAGGCCATGCGAGTTTGGGAATGGGCGATTTCTTCCCAGCGCCTTCTGGTGGCAATGCACATTCCGGGGACAATCAGCATGATGGCTGACGAGCTGAGCCGGGCAGTCTTGCTGCCCCATGAGTAGTCTCTGAAACGGGAAATAGTGGAACAGATTTTCTGAAATTGGGGACAACCTTGCTGCGACCTTTTTACCAGTCCAGTCAGTGCCAAGTGCAGCAGTTATTTTTCCCCTAATTCCCCCATCTGGGGGAAGCACCCAGAGACACTCTGGTCCACGGGACTTGTCTATGCCTTTCCTCTATTCCCTCTTATCCCCAAAGTGAAACAGAAAGCCAACCGACTGGGAAGCAAGTTAATCCTCATTGCTCCTTACTGGCCTCATCAAGTGTGGTTCCCCTTCCTCGAGCCTCTTCTCCTGGACAATCCTTGGATCCTGGACCCAGTTCCAGATCTATTGACCCACATGTCGGGTGTGCTACACCCCTCTCTCCATAGCCTCAAATTGGCAGCTTGGCTGCTCTAGTTCCATCTCTAGTCA
>NC_056729.1:651516624-651564332 GCF_019279795.1 Protopterus annectens | reverse complement strand
AAAAAGTCTAAAGTATTTAATTCTCCCACAGCATCTCAATCAACAACCCACTTTCTTTAAAGATATTCAAAGTTTAAGGACACTGATTTACAATGACTACGTGAATTATGCATGCTGGGAATTACACTGGCAACAGCTTTAAGTTCAGACAGTGATAAGTTTACTCTGTTCATAAGTTCTAAATACTCAAAAATAAAGCAAACCGGCTGTAATTACAAGAGTAGCAGCTGTGAGAAAAATGCAAGGTCTGCTGAGCAGACATCTAAAATGAAAAACTCCATGAAGTCCTTTACTGTTACTGGTGCTTGGGTATTGGCAATTTAAAAATGTTGTGGGATACTCCAGTAGAAACTGGAAAGCAGTGGTTTCTTCCTCATATTTTGTTTCAAGAATGGCATTCCCTGCTTTACTCTAAGGAAGTTATCAATGGAGTTGATGCAGATCTTTTTAAGCTAGTTTCCCATGAAAGATAACTAAACGTGTAGTTAAAGCAGTCTGCTGCCTCCAAGGAAAATCAGCATTTATAATGTACACTTTTCTTTCAAGGTTACAGGAGGAGATATATACACACACACTACTGTATTCCAAAAGGAGATTGGTCAGCAGTTTTCACACCCCTTTTCTCCACCCCCAGTATGGTAAACCAAGGCAAAAGGCATACAGCAAAACAACTGAAAAAAAAGTGACAGCTATCCAGCAGCAGCTGGCAAAGTGCCTATTTAGTGTGGACTACGAAATGTTAGGCTCTACAAGCGTAAGAAGTAATTTCTCAGAGAGATATTCACAGAGTTAAAATTAAAACAAGCATATGTCAAGGCCAAATGCTGACCTGCAGCCATGCCAACTATCAACGTGCAACTATCAGAAGCATGGAAACAGACAAAACATTTTGCAAAATTGAGAGTATTTCCTTTTGCATAGGTGCACATGAATTTCATCGACGAAACAAACCAAGTACTGCTGTCCACTTCCCCTTATTATGGCTATTTTACAATACATGCAATGAGCCCAATCTAAACAAAAATAGACATTCACGGAAACAAAAAAACTATGCAAACATGAAAATATATACATTGAAAAAGATATCGTATCAAATTTTATACTTGCACTTGTGTTATAACAACAAAAATAAATGCCAAGACAACTCACTAGATTACATGAAAATACACCACCTAGGTTGAATAGACTAGAGACGTAAATATAAGTTCCAGCAAAAATAAGGGGGATGGCAGGTGGGTAAGCTGGACTGCAACAGTGAATACACTCAAAGATCTACATTACTGGTAAGTGTACACAACTATACTATGTTCTTCGTGTTTCACTGTTGCAGTCATTACATTTGGGTTGAGTCTCAAAGCTATGGTTGGGGGGCTTGAGAAGAAATGCAGTGGCAAAGCCTGCCTGAATTTACAGTAAAGAGGCAGACTGTAGTGTTTTGTAAAGGTATGCAATGAACTCCAAGTAGCAGCCTCCAAAATGTCATTGGTTGGTACTCCCCTGAGAAAGGCTGCAGAAGTGGCTGCAGCTCTGATTGAATGTGGCCTAATGCCCTTAGGCACTGGTTTGCCATGCTGTGAGTAGCAGAAACGAATGCAGTGACCTATCCACTTTGAAATAGTCTGCTTGGAGATGGCATTTCCTTGTGATGCTGTGGCATATGCCACTAGTAATTGCTCTGTCTTTCTGAAAACTTTAGTTTTGTCCAAGTAGAGTCTAAGCTGTCTGCGTACGTCCAAAGAATGCAGAAACCTCTCCCCCTTGTTCTGTGGATTTGGATAAAAGGTTGGCAAATTAATTGTTTGGTTAAGGGCTACACTGGATACCACCTTGGGCATAAATGTAGGGTTTGTTCTCAGAGAAACCCTGCCTGGATAGAAAATGATAAAGGGTTCCACAGCCATGAGAGCCTGTAGCTCTGAAACTCATCTTGCAGAAGTTATTGCTAGGAGCAGAGCTGTTTTCCAAGATAAGAACTTTATGTCCGCAGTAGCAGCTGGCTCAAAAGGAGGTAAGGTGAGCTTTTCCAGGATATAATTGAGGTCCCATGCAGGTATTGGCGTTCTCCTTGGGGGCCTTAAGTCTTCGTCTCCTCTGAGGTACTGCCTTAATAAAGGATGAGAAAAGAGTGGTGGCTCTGTATTGTAATGAGCCGAAATGGCAGAAGCATGGATTTTAATTGGTGAAAAAGATAGGCCTTTGTCCAGCATCGCAGTTAAATATTGCAAAATCTGAGGAATATTTGGGACAGCTGTATCAGTTTCTTGAGCTTGGTTCCAAGTGCAAAATCTCTTCCATTTCCCAGCATAGGATTTTCTAGTACTAGGCATTCTGGCTTCTAAAATGACATCCATCACAGCTTTATTGTTCATACTGAGAGGAGTGGCTTGTATGGCTACATTATTCGCCATGCTGCCAGGTTTAGGGTCCTGAGCTGGCTGTGCAGAATCTGATTGTTTTGCTGGGACAGTAGACGAGTTATTTGAGGTAAGGTCCAGGCTGGGCATTGGGACAAGTTCCTTAAAATCTATTACCAGTACTGGCATGGCCAGTCTGGGGCGATCAGAATCATTTTTGGTTTCTCCTGTCTGACCTTTAGGAGCAACTTGGGGAGGAGAGGCAGTGGAGGAAAGGCATATACTGATAGGTTTGTCCAGTTGAAAGATAAGGCATCCACTTTCCAAGCTTGTCTGTGATAAAGCCTTGTGCAGAATCTTTTTAGTTGATTGTTTTGAGGGGAGGCAAATAGATCCATGTCCGGGCATCCACAATTCACTGTTATCATGCTGAAGACTTGTGGATCCAGGTGCCACTAGTGGGGATCCATGAGGTTTCTGCTTAGTTCATCTGCCAGAGTATTTTCCTTTCATGGCAGGAATTGTGCCTGCAGATGAACTTGGCAAGTCAATGCTGTGTCCCATAAAGCCATGGCTAGTCTGCACAGGGGATAAGAATGAATGCCCCCCTGCTTGTTTATGTACCACATGACCGTGGTGTTGTCTGTCTTTATCAGTAGTTGTCCCGGATGAAGTAGGTCCTTGAAGGCTGTCAGGGCATTTTGAACAGCTAGCATCTCTTTTTGATTGATGTAGATGCTTTTGGTTTGTGGACCAGGTGCCCTGAATGCCTCTTCCTGCCATGTGTGCCCCCAGGCATAATCTGATGCATCCGTCGTTAGGCTCTGCCTGGCTGTGGGTAGTGAGAATGGCTGTCCCTTGCTTTGGTGACAAGCCTTTGCCCACCATCGAAATTCCTGTTACAGGCAGGGAATTAGAGTAATCATTGTTTCCAGACTGTGGCAATTTGTGTCCAGACACTTTTTAGGTACCACTGAATTTTCCTCGTATGCAGTCTTGCATATGGAATTAGTACGATGCAGGATGCCATGAAGCCCAAAGCCTGCAGAATTTATCTTGCAGATAACTGGGCCTTTGTTGCCATTTCCTTGAAATAGGTAGTCAGTTGTTTCTCTGGAGTGAGATAAGCCATCTGGGCAGTTGTATTTAAGCTTGCACCCAGTATATTATCTCTTGAGAGGGTACTAGTTTTGATTTCTTTTTGCTGACTGTGTGTACCCTAGGCATGTTAAAAGTCTTATCACAAACGTCAGATGCTGTAGTAGAATGTCCTTGTTCTCTGCTTGTATGAGGCAGTTGTCCAAGTAAGGATATATTTGTATTCTTCTTTGTCTGCAGTAAGCAATTACTGGTGCCAGGCACTTTGTGAAGACCCAGGGCACAGTAGATAAGCCAAAAAGCAGTGCAGAGAATTGGTAATGCTTTGAGCCAGCCTTGAATCTGAGGTATCTTCAGCATGATGGTCTGATTGGGACATGCAGGTATGCCTCTTTTAGGTCTAAAGTCTCGAGCCAAGCCTTGCTGGCCAGCATGAGCAGAAGCTGCTGTAAGGTAAACATCTTGAATTTTGGTATATCCAGGAAAGTGTTTAGAATAGATAAGTCCAGAACTGGTCTCCATGCTTTGTCCTTTCTGGGTACCAATAACCGTCTTGAGTAAAATCCTTGTCCTTGCTCTTGCTGAGGTACTTGTTGAATAGCCCTCATGTCCACGAGAGCTGCGACTTTTTTTGAGTCTCTGCCCATTGATTTTTTGGCAGGTCTGGCCAACCGTTTGCCCTTGGAAGGGTATGGAAATGAAACTTGTAGCCTTGTGACACTATGTCTAGTACCCATGTGTTATGGGTTATGATGTGCCAGTTTTGAGAAAAAAGTGATAGTTTTCCCCCTAAGGGTGCTGCCAGAAGATAAGTGCTTGGCGCAGGCAGGGGGAAGTCATTGGGATTGTTTCCTTTATGATTGCGATTTGTCCTCTCCACCTTTGGAGGTAGAAGCACTCCACTGCTTAGACCTGTAGGATCCTTGCAGCTGTGATCTGCCTCAAGGACATCTGGATCTGCCCCTTTGAGGTCTGTCTGAGACTGGAAAGGACCAATTCTTTGTAGGCCAGTGTCTGCTAAATCTAGGTGGCTGTACCTATAAGAAATCATTGACAGTTTGCATAGGTTTAGCTTTGTCCTCCATTTTCTTTAACACCTCTTCTGCCTTAACACCAAACAAGGTATCATGTTGTAAAGGAGCACCTAATAATTTTGCTTTAACATGGTCAGGCAGATTTTGTTCCTTTAACCAAGCATGCCTCCTAATGACAGAACCCATAACAGCAGCCCTGCAGGAGGCCTCCAGAGAATCAAACCCACATTGCAAAGTATGCTTTCCAACTTGTTCAGCTGCATGCAATAAATCCTGCATTTCTTTATTTTCTGCACATTCAGAATTTGCCATAATTTTCTGTTTAAGCAGTGTAATGATATATTGCTGATTTTTGAGCATATGAAACTAGCAATTTAAGGCCCTTATAGCCAGAGTAGCAGATGTGTAAATCTTTTTTTCCCCATCTTTCCAGAGCCCTAGAATCCCTGTCAGAGGGGGTAGTATTTTTTTTACAGTAGAAGCCTTGACCCCTTTTAGACCCTGAGAAATAGTTTCTGGGTCTGCAGTAGGGTTTTTGAAAAGGAATTTATGAGAGTTAGGGACCCTGTAGCATCTGTTTGGCTTAACAGGAGCTGGAGGTAGAGAGTCAGGGGTCAGACTGGACTCCGAGAACACATTATTTACAATGTCCAACACAGGTGGAATAGCTAGAGGCTTGTGTTGAGGTAGTAAAAGGAAGTCTCTGGGCCTTTTCTTAGATTCTGAAAAATCTTGGCTCTCCCAGTGGAAGTGCTCCCTCATGGTATGCGAGGTTTCCCCAAAAGAGTAGTCCTCAGGAGGAGAAGTTGAAGGAATTGATTCTTCAGCATCAGAATCCTCATAGGGGGAAGAGAATGTTCCTGATCAGAAGAAATGGAAACCTGATCTGAAGATTCATAGTCTGTCGCTTGCCTAGGCCTCTTATCAGGAGGGGGATGGGAACCCCTGATCAAGGTAATCGGTCATTTTGAGCATCTGTTTTTTGGGCATGGAGGCCTGTCCTTGTGACTGGTGAACTTGTTTCTTTGCCTTTAAAGGTGTTTTAGTCTTTGAAGTCGGTTTAATGTATAATTGTTTAGGTCTGAATACACCCTCAGAAGCAGATGCCTGCTCAGCGGCTCCGGACCCATCTGAGGGAATAATCTCCATGGCTCCAATACTTTGAGTTTCCTGTGGCCTGGTCGACTCCACGTGGGAGTTGGTAGCGAACTACGACTCTAAAGTAGCGAGCGTCAGGGGCTGCGAAAGCGCCTCACTGAGAACTGGTGACTTGCTTAGGAGAAGCTTTGTCGGTTTTGGACCTCAGTTGCCTGTCTTTTTCTTTTTCTTTGCCTTTTTTGTGAACTCCGGTAGTCGGATGGCTATCCGATGACATTGTATAATTAAATCTTTGCCCAAAATAGCTTAATGCAAAATCGTACCGACGCTTAATAGTGCGTTGGTTAAATCTAGCACAAAACAGACAACTAGCAATGTCGTGGTCAAGGCCTAGGCAAGGAATACAGTAAGAATGAAAATCCTTATGAGGTATTTGCTTACCACAAGAAATACAATTAACTTTTCCTGACATCGGTCTGGAGCAAGAAAAAAGTTTCCCCAATGGGGTACTTAGCTTTTAATGAAGACTTACGATCTGAAACTCGAACACGAAAATCTCAGGAGTCGGCCGACCGGCACTTGCGAACTGCTTCTGCTTCGGGCACCGCGCGGCAAGAAAGACTAAATAAAATGGCATCGGCTGCATCTTTTATACCCCTGACGACCTGATGTCAGGGAAGATGCGACAGCAACTGACGCAGGACCCAAGACTTTGGAATTCAGCCCGACTGAGGGCAACCTGCCAGCAGGATAACCCAAATGCAATGACGGCAACAGTGAAACATGAAGAACATCCACCATACCAAAATCCAGCTATAGTATGTAAACAAACATAATCCACACCTGGGCATGGGTTACTGCTATGATATAATGCCACTACTTAAATGCTTACCTTTTTAAATAATGGCACTGTATTTCAGTACTACTGTTCTATCACTTCCTGCAGTCTTCAAACAGAGGAAGGCTTCCTAACTTATTGAATATGTGCAGGATGTGTACATGCCAATGCCTGCAAAGTACAATGGATGCACCTTTTTTTTTTTTTTTTCCAGAGAGAGTCAGGAGAATGCATACATCCTACAGTCAAGTAGCCTACAGACTCCTTGTGAGAGAGAGTTTAACTTTAATTATTTTTCTTAGTGTTTTGGTTTCCTTCCTACTTGCACACCTTTCAAGGAGGGTGGGAGTTTCAGTTTCACTGTCCAGATGGATATGTTTCATTTCTCTGTTTAGCAGATTAGAAATCAAGGCAGCTGTTGTATTTAATTTTTTTTTTTTTTTTTTTAGTAGCTACAGCTGCAGGAATTTGCGTTCACTTTTTTCACTTGGTGGTGGAATGTTTTTACACTAGTAAAGCTAGATTCACAATGCACACTGATCGTGGAGTCGGGTCAGCATGCACCTTTTTAAATGTCAAGTAGCTTTCAAGGAACAAATAACATTTCTGAATACCCTGCTTTGGTAACACTTGCACGGGTCTACTTTTCCACACATTCCCAAAATAAAGCATTGTTCTTATGTATCTAGACTTAAAGTGTCTTTAACACACGAATAGACAGACATTGAAATAAATGCTGTACAAGAACTTTTGTGTAGGGTAAAGATGTTTACAAAAACATTCTTGAAACCAGTTATTCATAGAATCATAGGAGGTTACTAGGTTAACAGCTCTAGGGCCCTTACAAGCCTAGCCAAGTTCAACCCTAGATCCCTAGAGTGTCTGTTTCAAGCAGACCCTAAAATCAGCACATACTGCCCCTGTCCAGGAGGGACACTGGTGTAACCCTGAGGTGAATTTCTAGTTTCCTATTCAATCATCCAAACTACGCTTAAAGGGGGTCAACGAGGGGCTTTGTTTACCATGAATTGGAACTTTGTTCAAAGGTGAGGTAACCTCTGAGAAAAATCTGTTACTCCAGCAAGTTCTGTTGGATGTCACATACCAAGTTAAGATCCTTTGAGCGAATGACCCATGTGACATTTGACTTGCCAATGTGTAGCATTTCCATTAAAGCAGAGTCAAGGAATGCCCAATGAGCAAGGCACAGGTCGCCTCTGAGCAGTCTGTACGCCACAGAGTAAAGCAACAGCAATTTCAGTCTGTCCACATACAACAGATGATGAAGACCCTGCATTTTCTTAGTAAGTAACCTCCGTGGTAATCTCCAATTGCTGCAGGTGCCTGGAAAGATACATAACAAAAATCATTGTACTCTATTATTGGCCTGATGTGGCAAGAGTACAGGGGATTTAGAATGACCTTTTTTTCCTGGAGGCAATCCTCTTACTTATGAGATGAGCAGTATAAAATGCCCTTTCTTACCACTGTGGAAACATGGTGATCAAAGGTAAGGCTGCTGTCAACTTGTGGGCCCACATCTCTCACCACTGAATGCGTGCTTAGTGAATTGCTACTAATGTAAGTCGTTAGCAGGAACAGAGCCCTTGCCGAAGGGGATGATAATGCAGTTTTTTGCGTTAAGTTTAAGACCATGACTTTGGTACCTATCATTACTCTGTGCAAGTCCATCTTGCAGTATGTTGACAGTTTTAGGGGACTCATTGACTGCTTCTAGTCTGCAGACATCAGCAATCTTTGTCAGCCATAGACCTTTTGGCTTTATTTCGGAGAAGTAGATTCTTAACAGTATGGGTCTAAGAACTGATCCCTGTGGAACACCACTGGTTATGGGTCAGCTGGAGGAGGTGGAGTCCCTTATGTTGACTATATGAGTTCCATCAGTAAGCCAGGTTGCAATCCACTATCCACTTGACAATATATGGGTTGATACCCTGCTGGGTGAGATTATCAATGATGCCTGAGTAGTGGGGGACATGTCAAAGGCCTTGGCCAAGTCTAGGCAGGACATATGCACAGATTTGCCTTCATCTAGAGCTTGGTGACCGTCTCGAAGAAGTCCACCAAGTGTAACATAAATCTCCCCTTGACAAAGCTAAACTGGGTGGGGTTGAGGGTTTGGAGATTACCTATATATCTTTGTTAAGGTCCACGATGATTCACTCCATAGCCTTACAAATAAGGCTGGTCAGGCTAATGGGTCTGTAGTTACCGGGGTCAGTGGCTGCTCTCCCTTTGTGTAAGGGGCTAATGGTAGCAGTTTTGCATTCCGCTGTTTTCTCCCCATATTTATTTTTGTTTTCCAAAAGTATATTACAGTACATAATACAAACAAATCATGCAAATTGTCAGATATAAAGTAATATTTGTTTCAACATGCAATCAGGTCATATGTTTACCAAGTCACATAGAATAAAACACATTTACTATTTATTTTCAAATTTTAACAGGAAAATGTATAGAATTATCCTAACTGCATGGTAGCAAACTTTTAGTTATGTACTCACCATAACTTCAGATGTTTGGGATCCATCTCGCCTACATTCTGACTGATGGGGTTCGGAGCCGATCCCTCGGCTCCGACGCGGCACGCTTATGCTATAGAGCGAGGCCTCTAATTGGCTGAGCTATCTTTATCCCAGGATGCACCACCACTAATCCCCCAGATCTTGTTTGTCCGCATTCATGCACACATGCACAACTTGTTTATATAACATTGTTAGATGTTTCAAGATGAAACAGGATTCGGACCTTCTGATATACTCTGATCTCCAAGGAAGGGGGAAGGAGGGTGGGTTATTAGGAATGTAGGCGAGATGGATCCCAAACATCTGAAGTTATGGTGAGTACATAACTAAAAGATGTTATGTGATCCTATCTCGCCTACACTCTGACTGATGGGACAGCGTCCCTAGCACCTAAATCCCGGGTGGCTCATTGGAAAACACTCCTGAGCACTGTGGAACCAAATGAAGCTCGTCCTCTAGATGCCACATCTAATTTGTAGTGGGAAATGAAGGTGTGCGGGCAAGACCATGTACCCGCAGCACAAATGTCCCCAATAGCAAGCTTAGAATGAAATGCTACCAAGTAGCCATAGCCCTTGTAGAATGAGCCTTGACAGAGGTGGTAAGCTCTTTGTTAGAATAAATATAAGCTTGAGTAATACAGTCCCTGATCCATTTGGCGATAGTGACCTTTGTGACAGCGTTGCCCAATTTGTTTTCTGCAAAGGATACAAACAACTGATCTGTTTTCCTTGTTTGTTTGGTCCTATCTAAATAAAAACGTAACTGTCTGTGGACATCTAGTGTGTGGAATATAAACTCCGCTTTATTAGAGTATTTTGGGAAAAAAACTGGAAGCTCTAACGATTGTTGCAAGCATAAAGTAGAACAAACTTCAGGAAAAAAAGAAGGATTTGGTCTGAGGGATACTCTGTCTGTATGAAAAAACAAGTACGGGGGTTTTACTGACAAAGCTTGAAGCTCTGAAACCCTTCTGGCTGAAGTAATCGCCACTAGAAAGGCTGTCTTCCATGATAGAAACTTTAGATCACAGGTAGCTGCCGGTTCAAAGGGAAAAGAAGTCAAGGCACGCAACACTATATTGAGATCCCATGGAGGTGCAGGATGAGAAATCGGAGGTCTTAATAGAGCAGCACCTTTCAAGAAGGTCTTACACAATCTGTTGCTCATTAAAGGTGGGTCTATGGATTCATGAAAATTAGAAATTGCTGCCAATTGTACTTTGATGGTAGACACTGAAGAGCCTTGATTGAAAAGAGAGGTCAGAAATTTTAGTACTTCTGCCACGGAAGTAGAAATGGGGTCCAGGCCCCGGAGTTGAGCCCAAATAGCAAACCTTTTCCATTTGCTAGAATACAGTTTCTTTGTAGCAGACTTGTGGGCTGAAGATAATATGTGCACAACATCTGGATCCAGTGTATGACTCCTGACTATCGTCGGAAGAGGAGGAGCCAGGCCGTCAATTTTAAGGTGTGTAGGGACTGGTGTAATAGTCCCGACTGATGAATCAGTAGGTCTGGGACCTGGTCCAGGAACCCTGGACCTTCCAGAGCATGTTTCCGAAGATAGGGGAACCACACTTGACGAGGCCAGTAAGGAGCAATTAAGATCATCGTGCTCCCTAAGAGAGATGCCTTTTGAATCACCCTGGGGAGGAGAGGAACTGGAGGGAAGGCATAAAGCAGGCCGGTGGGCCAAGGATGGACTAATGCGTCCATGGGGCTCTTCCCGGGCGGGTTAGGGAGAAAAATTCTTTGCACTTCGCATTCAGAGGAGTTGCGAAGAGGTTGCAACACGGAACTCCCCATTCGCTGAAAATCTGCCTTGCAACTGTCATATTCAGAGACCATTCGTGAGGAGAGAGGATGGTTCTGCTCAATCTGTCGGCTATGACATTGGACTTGCCCGGTATGTGAGTAGCCACTAGGAAGCGTTTGGTCGAGACTGCCCATTCCCAAACTCTCATGGCTTCTCTGCAAAGAGGATAGGATCTGGTCCCTCCCTGTTTGTTCAGGTACCAGACAACTGACATGTTGTCTGAGTGAACAGCAATTACGCCCTGAGGGAGATAATCGTGAAGGGCTTGAAGGGACAGGAGTACTGCCCTCATTTCTAGGATGTTGATATGAAGAGGAGTCTCTTCCGTTTGCCATTTGCCTTGGACTGACCTGCCCAGGGAATGCCCCCCCCCACCCCATCTGGGAGGCGTCCGTGGTCAAAGTGGCCGCCGGAGGAGGAAGAACAAAGGGTCGTCCCTGATCCAAACTGGAGGACACTAGCCACCAGCGAAGGTCCCGTTTGCAAGATTCCGTGATCCATATGAGGTGATTGAGAGGGAGTTCCTGAAAGGACCACTGAGTTGAAAGAAGCCACTGGAGGATTCTCATGTGCAACCTTGCCAAGGGAACTAGCAGAACCATGGCAGACATGGATCCCAATAGCTGCAGGACCATTCTGGCTGGGGCTTTGGACCTGGGGAGTAAGGCTCAAACTTGATTTTGAATGGTTTGAATTCTGTCTGTAGGTAGATAGACCCGCATCTGGTTTGAATCTATCTCTACCCCTATGAATCTTATTCTTTGAGGTGGCCGCAACACAGACTTTGGCCAATTGAAGGTGATTCCAAGGGAATTGCCCAGTGATATAGTGGCTTGTAGGCTCCGCAGAAGTAGATGCTTGGAGGTGGCAGTTAGGAGCCGGTCGTCTAGGTAACGGAAACACCTGGAATCCTAGACTTCTCAGGTGAGCAGTCACTACTGCCAAGCATTTGGTGAACACCCTGGGGCTGTGGTGAGACCAAAGGGCAGCGCCACGGAACTGAAAATGACTGCCTCCTAGGCTGAAGCGCAGATGTCTCCTGGACGCTTGATGTATCGTGATATGATAATGGCGTCCTTGAGATCTATGGAGCACATCCAAACACCCTTCTCCAACAATGGGAGAATGGTTTGTAGAGTGACCATTCGGAACTTGGACTTCCTGACTGAATGGTTTAGGATGCTTAGGTCCAAAATGGGCCTCAAGTCCCCGGTCTTTTTTGGCACCAAAAAGAATCTTGAGTAAGTCCCTAATCCGATCTGGTCTGCGGGGACCGGTTGGATGACTCCTTTTTGCAGCAGCTTTGAAATTTCTGAGGCTGCGGTATCCCGTTGACTGGGTGGCGGGTCCGGGATTTTTTTGGACTGAGGGGGGGGTGAGAGAATGGGATGGAGTAACCTCCGGCGATAATCCGAAGCACCCATCGGTCCTGAGTGATCCCTTCCCAGGCCTTCAGATGCTTCGAGAAACGACCCCCGACTGGCTCCGGAGCAGCACAGCCGGGCAATCCCTCAGGGACTATGAAAAGCTGAAGAGCCACGAAAGGACTCGCGGTCTCCAGTGTTGCGAGGGCCTCTGCCGCCTCTGGGACGGCGTCTTCTGGATGAATTTCCCCCTCCTCTGCCTCTGGAGGGGGAACCTTCCTGCTGAGAGGGGTAAGACTTCTGAGATCTACGGAACCACATTTTCCCTCCTCTTTTAGCCTTGGGATAAGGCCGAAAGGGAGTGGAAAATCGTGCCCCTACGGCAGTCAGAGTCTTACCTTCCTGTTCACAGCGGGTAAGTGTGTCTTTTACCTTGGGTCCAAACAGGGAGGACACATCAAAGGGGGCGTCGGCAAATGAAGACTTAAAGGCCTCCGCGAAATGACACAGGCGGAGCCAGGCTTGTCTCCATAGAGCAATGCCTGTACCCGCCGCTCTACTCGCCCCTTCGGCCGCATACGAAATGAGCCTCATGGACGAGTTCGAAATGGACGACATTGTAGCCAGCTGAGATCCAACCGTCTGGGCCAGTTCCTCAGGCAGGTTACCCAAGAGGGTATCGGATAGCTCCTTAATCAGATCCCTCTGAAATCTCGTAAAGTGTGTCAGGTAGTTCAAAGACCTCAGTGTAAAGGCCGCTGAACTAAGGGTGCGCTTTCCGTACCGATCCATGCTCCTAGACTCCTTATTAGGAGGATGGACGGACGTAGAAGCCTCTGCTACATCTTGCTGGGTAGCAGATGCCACCACCATAGCATCTACAGCCACACCTTTAGTAAGGAACTCTCTATCCGGGGGCGCCGAGAGAAATTTGCTCGGACGAGCGGGCACCGGTTCCACAGAGTCTGGGTGTTCCCACGCCCTTCGACAGATCAAATCCAAGAGTTCGTCGAAGGGCGGAGACACCCAGGAGGCGGAGGGCTGAGCCCCGAAGGCCTTCAGGAACACCGACTCATCAGCAGAGGGAGGTTTGGACTGCCAGCCGCCTCGTTGTTTTAGGGCTTCCAGGATGTCTGCAAAGGAGACATCATCCGAGGACGACTTGGAGGACCCTTCTGCATCATCGAGATCAGTGTCAGATGTCAGAGACTCATCAGGGGAGTCAACGTGCTTCCTCTTGCACGTTCTCTTCCTGGGAGGTTCTTCCGAAGAGGCTTCAGAAGGACCTCCAGGAGGGGGAGAAACCCCAGTGGGGGTAACCTGAGGCCCAGGGGCTCCGCTGTCTACGGACAGGGGGACTGCCAATGACCCAGTCTCCAAATGTAGGGAAGGAGCTGGGGAAACTGTGGAGGTAGCCAAGGAAGATTTGGCTAAAGCACTCCTCATAGCCCTGAAGGCGGGACCACCAGAATCCTGGGAGGCTCCCCCCTCCGTGGCCACGACAGTGGACGGTACTCCCGACGCACCAAGAGGGAGACTTGGGACCGAAAGCATCAATCCCGAAGCCTCCCCCCCCCCAGGGCCGAAGGAAGAAGTCCGTGCACTGAACTCCGACCCAAGAGCCAGAGTCGGAGCAAGGGTCGGGCCCGACCCTAACACCTCCACTGGTTCCACCAGCACCTGCTCCAACGGTGCCGAAGCTGTTGGAGGAGGAAATACAGTAGGGGAGTGGACCATCGGCTCCGAAGCCAAATGGGCTGGAGCCAAAACCATCTTTTGGAACACCGGAGACTGGAAGAGTCGAAGGAGCACCCTGTCGATGTCCGAATCAGACATCTTGGATGATCTCGAGGATACCGATCGGGCCCGAAGCGATTTCTCCATCGGCTCCGAAGGGCTCGGGGACCGGCTCCGAAATGACTCAACAATTATCGGCTCTGAGGAAAGTTTCAAGGAAATTTCCCTCGGTGCCGATAAGGACTTCGGCTCCGAGGGGGAAGAGTCTGAGCCGATAACCCTTATCGGCTCCAATATCAGTGGAGCCGATGAGGGTGACCCGCCTCTCGATGCCCCAGACCTCGGCTCCGAAACCAGAGGGGTCGAGGCTGGAGGCATCGAGGCAGACCGTTCCGACCTCGGTTCCGAAGTCCGTGGAGCCGATGGAGAATTCTGCTTAGTTTTCTTAGCGGTCGGTTCCGACTGACTGGTCGGAGCCGACGCTTTCCTCTTTTTAGAAGGAGATGGAGAGGAAGATAAAGCCTCCTCGAAGGAAGGCTTGATTAATCCTTTGAGGATTAATTTGTTTTTCCTCTCCTGGAGGACTCTAGAAGAGAACGCATGGCATACACTGCACGACTCTTGCAGATGTTTAGCACCTAGGCAATAGACGCACGAGGAGTGGTCGTCCGTTATGGACATTTTGAAGCCACACCTCGTGCATTTTTTAAACCCGGAGGGTTTATGTTCTTTAGACATAATCAGGCTAAAATACAGATAACCACAACTAAACAAACAAAGGGTTTGACACACAAGAAAAAAATATATATACCACTAGATTAGTGTTAAATATTTAAACTAAAGAACTTTTTTTTTTTTTTTTTTTTTTTTTTTTTTTAAACAAGACTGTTCAAAGAGAAAGAGAAAGGGAGAAAAAGAGGGTCAAGACCCTCTAACTTAAACGGGTACTTGACCCACACACAACCACTAAGGTAGTAGAAACCACAGGGGAAGGCCCCTCTAACTTAAACGGGAACCTTCTCTGACAGGAAAAAACACGAAAATCTCAACCAAATTTCACAAAAACACTCGTACACAAAGAATAGCCGTTAAAACAGCTTTTGGGTTTAAATGAAGCAAATACTGACAGGAAAAAGCCTAATAAATAGTACTTAGCCCAGCCAATGTTGAGACCACGTCCAAGCTCTGTAAGCGGCAAACGAGATCTGGGGGATTAGTGGTGGTGCATCCTGGGATAAAGATAGCTCAGCCAATTAGAGGCCTCGCTCTATAGCATAAGCGTGCCGAGTCGGAGCCGAGGTATCGGCTCCGAACCCCATCAGTCAGAATGTAGGCGAGATAGGATCACATAACATCCACACTATATACAATATTTACAGCAGATGCAACAGTATTAAGCATGAGAGAGATGTATCTGTATTTGAGTCATCCTTAAGTTGCTTGTCTAAGCTTCTTTGATTTGTACTTTACTTAGTATAGGGGAATTTTATATACAATTTGATGATTTGATTCTTTGAATATTATTCATTCTTTCAGAATGTGGTTCAGGAGACGTCACCAGTATTTTTGAAAATGTGTGCGTTTATTACTATCTCTTGTGATTAATTTATGTTCTGTAACATGTCTAGTAGCTTTGTTCTTGAATTCCTCCCATGATAGTTTGGTTCTATCTGTCCAATTCTGGCTGATATGTAGTTTCATTAGCGCAAATAATGCGACTAATATCAGTGTGTCCTGCTTAAGTAATTTTTGGGGGGGTTATATGTAAGATAGCAAATTCCCATGATAATGTTGACTGCTCATAACCCATTTTTTTTAACTTCACCTTTAGGAAGACCATAACTTGTATGTATGCGAAAGAGATCAGCGTTCACTGTTTTGTTTGTTTGGGGAGTAGTTTGAATTAAATTTATTTAAAATCAGTTTTGTGTAGTAGACATTATTGTTGATCATCAATTGTGTATAGATTAACCTCTTGAAAGGGGATAATTTTAGTGTAGATTCTATCGCTTTGGATTTTTGTTCATCTGTATTTTTTTTTCATTTTTCTCATTCCAGTAGGCAGAGAACAGTAAAGATGATTGATATTTGATGGATGTAATTAACTTGTGTGTGTTAGAGAGCATTTTCTTTTTATAAGAAAGGCACTGAGGCAATGTTTAATTCAAAAGTAGTAACAAAGGTAAGCGCTTTCGAGGTTGCCCTCTTCTTCAGACCTTAACAAAAATGTGAATATCAAGACAGTTTAAATACATGCCAACAACCAATAAAAACACTTGAAATAAAATTCATTGAGGGAGGGATCGAGAATAGAAGGGCAGCTCCCAGTCTCTGATGGCAGTATGCGTTCTTCTAGCAAGCAGCGTCATTTCCCAAATGCTGCTGCTAACTCATATGTGTTTCGAGGCAGTTGCACTAATTTTAAACATAATAAGGAGTCAGAAATAACTGTACAATTTGTAGTTAGCAAGACAGTGACTGTACATGAGAATTTCAATACGGCAACTGACGGCAACGTTACTGAGGGGATTAATGCTAACTCGGAAACAGCGCAAAGTTTCAGTTTAAATCTGAATCCTGGTTTGGTAAAAGATTTGTTTTCATCCTTTAAAAATGGACATGATGTTCGGATTGAACCAAATGAGCAGTCAGAATATAACCAATGCATAATTCCATCTAATGGCAATCAAATAGAGACACTTCCAGGTACAGACAATGTGGACATTAATAATGCTGTTTGTATGGATGTTGGTTTTAATGGTAAAAGATGCGATGTTACTATATCAAGTCATGACAATTCTCTTGAGTTTGTTGCTGCACAGGATAATGTGGGCCTAATTGGTAATGAACCTGTAGTTAAACCCAAAGTATTTGGTAAAATTACTGCTGCTCAGAATGGAGATAATAGCCACCTTTCTGCAGCTTTTTTAGAGAAAGCCCTACCATTAAGGCAGGAGAAACAGATGGGCAGGTCTCAAAGTCATATGAGGCAAGGAAGGTTACAATCCAATTCCTCTGCCCAAATGCAAAAAAGCATGAACACATGCAGTCGGAAATAAATAACTTAGTTTTTAATTTGTCTTCTGTGGAATTGACAGAAGATGAATTGTCACTTTTGAATAAGGGTTTGTCATATGTTCCAGCTAACAGAATGAATATTGTAGACACTATTCTGGATTTAAATGTATTTGCTAGGAATATTATGTTGAAAACCATTTACAATGACAAAGTGAATGTGGATATATGTGTTTTTAAAAGCCAAGTAATTTTGTTCCAAATAACTCTCCTGCAATGGAGGCTTTTATCAAGATGTGTGAACAAGATCTTAGGAATGCAGCCTTTGATAAACCTAAGACATCTTTTTATAATTCAACTATCAATGAAAATGAAGCATTGTTTAATCTGACTAAGGCAGAACATCTTGTCCATAAAGGAGGGGGGATTGTTGTCTTTGGCACCATGGACTATCTAGATAGAATGTGTAGGATGCTTTATGATGAAAATGTATATGTCATGTTACACAAGTTCCAGGTGAATGGTATTATACGTAGACTCAATTTCTATTTATATGACCTACTAATGACAGATCAGATTGATTATCCATTATATGTCTACTTTACTGCTGAACATCCCACTATACCTGCTATATATGTGGCCTGCCTAAGGTCCACAAAGACCTCTCAGATCCACCCCTTCGACTGACTGTGTCAGGAAGAGGTTGGATAACTGAGCCGATTGTCCATATATGTGGAGAAACAACTTAAGCAGGTACTGAGTACTGCACCAGTTGTTTTGATAGATAGTAAACAGTTCTTGGAACACTTATTCTCATGGGCTGATTCTAGATCTGCAATTGACATCAGGAATGCTTTCTTTGTAACACTGGATGTGAACTCTTTGTTCACTGTTATACCAAATGATGATGGTATTGAGAATATATGACAATTCTTATCTAAAGAAAGCAACTTTTCACAGCAGTAAGGTTAACATGATCTGTGCCCTGTTGGACCTGATTTTGGAAAACAATGTATTTATCTTTGAGAAAGAGTTTTTTCTACAAAAAAATGGTGTTGCGATGGGCAGAGCCTGTTCTAACACCTATGTGAACATTGTCTTAGCCCAATGGGAGAAAGATAAGGTATTCAGCTCACCCTTGTTTGTGAAATATGTCACCTTTTACAAACGGTTTGTTGAGGATATTTTTCTTATTTGGCATGGCAATGAGAGCCAACTAGAGTTTTTTGTCAACTATTTAGGTAGTACTACCATCTACCTATCTTTTACTTCACAACACTCTAAATTTCAAATTGACTTTTTGGGCATCAATGTCAGTAAGGACATGCTTGGTAGCATCACCACCAAGATGCAGAAGAAAAGTTGCAGGAAAAATAAGATTTTACATTGGTCTAGTATGCATCCAGGCCATGTTACTAAAAACATTAAGAATCAAGTTTTACATTGCAAAAGACTGTATACAGATAAGGGAGAGTTGCGGGATGCAGTTAAAGGCCTCTATGTAGATCTTGAGAATAGAGGTTATAAAATAAATGAGAATGACAAGGCTGTGGAAGAGATTAACTCTCTAGATGAACATAAGATTAAGCCATATTTTTCAAGTGGATTTCAACAGAAACATTGGACACAAAGGGAAAGTGTGATCAGGTTATCTATAGGATGCGTTTAACATTCTCTAGTGATGTGAGCAAAACCTGTGAAATAGTTAAGAAGAACTGGTCCATCCTACTTACAGACCCAGACGTTAGTAGGGTCCTAGGTCCTACTCCTAAATTATTTTTAAGAATAATAAAAATCTTAAACAAAGATTACGTTACAGACATAATGCTAGAGCTACATCTATTTCTGAAAGCAGGGGAACCTATGCATGTACAGCATGCAAAATTTGCAGTAATATCTGGTCAACTACTATGATTAAGCATCCAGTTTACCTGAAACCAATAAAATTTCAGTTCTATGCTGATTGTTGCACCAAAAATATAGTTTATTTTGCTAAGTGCAGCTTATGTGATGCTTACTACATAGGTAAGACCAATTGTATGCTAAAAGAGAGAATAATGGAGCATCTCAATGATATAAAGAACAATAAAGTAACTAATGCCTTAGCTTGGCATCGTTTAGATTTTGGTTTGCAACATACTTTTAAATTCTTGGTGCTACAGATTAACGAAAGTTTAAGAGAAGGTGATATACGTCATGAAATACAGTTTATAGAATTAAGATGGATTGTTGATTTTAAAGCTCATGTATCACCTGGCCTTAACAAAGATGTTTCTTTAAAACCTCTCCTGAGAAAGAGAGGCTTGCAGCACTGATTTATTTTAAGTGTTTTTATTGGCTGTTGCCATATATTTAAAACTGTCTTGATATTCACATTTTTATTGTGTTTTTGTAGACTTAGAGAAAGCCTATGACAGGTTGCCTAGAGAGGAGTTGTGGTATTGTATGAAGAAGTCAGGAGTGTCAGAAAAGTATGTAAGAGTGGTACAGGATATGTACGAGGGTAGTGTGACAGCGGTGAGGTCTGCGGTGGGAGTGATGGGTGCGTTTAAGGTGGTGGTGGGGTTACATCAAGGATCAGCTCTGAGCCCTTTCTTATTTGCAATGGTGATGGACAGGTTGACAGACGAGATCAGACAGGACTCCCTGTGGACTATGATGTTTGCAGATGACATTGTGATCTGTAGATAGAGTAGTGAACAGGTGGAGGAGACCCTGGAGAGATGGAGATATGCTCTAGAGAGAAGAGGAATGAAGGTCAGCAGGACTAAAACAGAATATATGTGCGTGAATGAGAGGGAGGATACAGGAATGGTGAGGATGCAAGGAGTAGAGGTGGCGAAGGTGGATGAGTTTAAATACTTGGGGTCAATAGTTCAGAGTAACGGTGAGTGTGGAAGAGAGGTGAAGAAGAGAGTACAGGCAGGATGGAGTGGGTGGAGAAGAGTGTCAGGAGTGATTTGTGACAGACGAGTACCTGTAAGAGTGAAAGGGAAGGTCTACAGGAGGGCAGTGAGACCATCTATGTTACATGGGATGGAGACAGTGGCATTGACAAAAAGGCAGGAGTTTGAGCTGGATGTGGCAGAATTAAAGATGTTAAGATTTGCACTGGGTGTGACGAGGGTGGACAGGATTAGGAATAAGTATATTAGGGGGTCAGCCCAGGTTGGAAGGTTTGGAGACAAAGCCAGAGAGGCAAGATTACGTTGGTTTGGACATGTGCTGAGGAGGGATGCTGAGTATATTGGGAAAAAGATGCTAAGGATGAAGCTACCAGGTAACAGGAAAAGAGGAAGGCTTAAGATAAGGTTTATGGATGCAGTGAGCGAGGACATGCAGGTGGTTGGTGTGACAGAGCAAGATGCAGAGGACAGGAAGAAATGGAAACAGGTGATCTGCTGTGGCGAACCCTAACGTGAACAGCCGAAAGAAGATGATGATTAAGGTCTGAAGAAGAGGGCAAACTTGAAAGCGCTTACCTTTGTTACTACTTTTGAATTAAAAGTTTTTATTTTCCACTCGACACGCCTTTCACTTTATATTTATTATTTTTGGGTTTGTTGGCTCCACCACTTTCTCATTTTTTGGATTGAAGCAATGTTGTTGTAGTATCTATGTCTGCTGGTACTGAGTTGTTACAGTTACCCACAAGACAGACCGATATTTACGTTGTCTTAGATTATATGTTTTTTGCTAAGCTTCAACTTTTCTCTGGTCTCTTCTATAGTATAATCTTTCATTTTGAAAATGGCCCATACAACATGGTTCTTAACTTGTGGATACTGATTGAGATTTATCATATTATTTATTGTGAGATTAGGATTTAAATGTATAGGTTGCAGAAGAGACAAAGTATGCATTAGGGTTTATAAATTCAAGTAGCTTCCAGAATATTATATTATTTCTTAACGATTTGTGTAATCCAATTTTCTTGAATTGTTCTTTCTGAATAAAGGGTAGGGCTTTGGGATTAATATTTAATGATTTAACATGTTCAAACCATAGTTTAACCCATGCTGGTGACCATTCGTTAGCATAAGAGAGTGTTCTGATATCTGTATTATTCTGTTAAGAGTAAATTATATCATAATATATCTTGAAATCTGGAAGACCCAGTCCCCCTCGTTCTTTCGGCAGGATTAATTTAGAGTATTTGATCCTTGTTGACTTCAGGTACCAGATGAACTTGGCTATTTCTGGGCAGATTTTGTGGAAAAAAGTTTTCGGGGATTTTAGTGTTTGTTGCATTTGACTGATAAATCACTTTTGGAAGGACATTCATTTTAATGACTGTAACCTTACCTAAGGTTGATATAGCTTCACATTTTTCCATCTATAGAAGTCTTGGTTTACTTGTTTCCATAGCTTCCCTAAGCTGTTTGAGATTATTGACTTCTGGTTATGATCAAAGTATTCCTAAGTGTGAATTGGTGTGCCTGGGAAATAGTACTCTCTATGGCCTAGCGGAATAATTGGAAAGATTTTAGATCTGGATGTGTTGATTTCATAGTTTGATACTTCTGAGAAATTTTTAATAGATTTCATAATTTTACTAAGGTCTGTATTAGGGTGTTCAAAATATATATTAACCATCTGCAAAAGCTGTTAGGACAATTTTATTATTTAGAAGCTTTGGTATGTGATGATATGTGCACTGGAATATGAGAAGGAATAAGGGTTCAATATACAAACTGAAGAGGTATGGAGAGAGGGGGCAACACTGTCTTGTGCCATTTACGATTTTTATCTGTTTGGATTCTATTTTAATTGATGTGTATGAGCTATTGTCCATCTTTCTTATCAATGAAAAAAAATAAAATAACTGGTAGGCAGTAAAAGTGCAAAACTCCAAGTTTAATAAAAACAACAAAATAACAAGATAAGCACTTTCATATCAAACTAGGTACTTCATCAGATCTAGTATAAAAAGACACTTCAAACAACCTTACATACATCGATGCTTGATTGGTATAAAATCATTTAACCCTTTAACATTAGTAGCTTGCAGGATAGTCATCCACTTTATCTCAAGGCATTCACTGCAAGTTCTAATATCACCCCCCTCTTATGCCAGACTTACAGATTTCTAAAACCATAAACCTAAACCAATGATTCTTGCCTGCAGAATTAATATGTTTATACAAGGCATTCCTATCATCGCCTTTAATGATACTACACAGGTGCTCCTTAATACAGTCTCTGAGACATCTGTTAGTCTTGCCAACGTTGAAGGCTTTACAGATCTCACAGAAAGCACAGTAAACTATACTACAGGTACTACAGTTGGCATAGAGGTTAATGTTAAAAAACATGTTCAGTATCTGGGTGAACTAAGTTGTCTGTTCTGATATATCTGCAAACATTGCAATGATGGCAGGGATATGTGCCTACTTCATGCACATTCTGATTAGTAGTAGCTGGTGACAAAGATTTATAATATAACATTCTCTTAAGAGATGGACGATTCTTAAAACAGAAGGAAGGTGTGCTACCCAATATCTCTCTGCATTTCCTATCTGACACGAGTACTCTCCAGTGCCTCTTAACTATGACGCATAAAGACTTAGTGTCACTGGAATAAGTAAAGATTAATTTGTACAGAAAGAACTATATGACCATCAGTATCACTGACACAGCTAATATGACTCTCAAAAAAAGAAATATTATGGATAAAAACACTTACCCCTTGGAGGAGCTGAAACTGCTTGGATGGAGCCTTGAAATAAAAAGCTCTGAAGTACATCCAGAAAAAAAGGCAACTATTCGTGAGGAGATTGAGGAATGCCCAAAAGAGGAGGAAGGGATTTCCACACTATGAAATGAATGATGGACAAAACCCAAGAATCCTGAGTGATCCTTAAGCAATTGAAAAGGAACGGGGAAAGAGAGAGAAAAAAAAACATGACTTGGGGGGAGGGATGAAAATAGTCAGACAAACTGGCTTGTCTGGAAAAGGAGACTTCTGAGTAGACTAATCAGGAAAAGGCCTTTCAGAACTTTTTTACCTTTGGGAGGATGGCAAGACTGTCTACTTACAAAGATGGGCTTGAAAGGATAATTCCTCTGAAATTTGGAACAGGGGAAACAAAAATAGGTTTCAATTCTTCCAAAGCCTTATCCTTTTCTTGCAGGGAGTTAAAAAGCTCAACAGCTGCAGAGCCAAATATTTTTATTGTCAAGAGGAGCATCCATCAATTTAGCCTTAACATCATCAGGCAAACGTTGGAGGTGAAGCCAAGAATAACATCTTAACACAAAGTACAGTTGTGTACACTTACCATAAATGCAGATGTTCGACTGTATTCATTGTTGCAGTCATCACACTTGGGTTATCCTGCCAGGGGTAGCCCTCAGTCGACCCGAATACCAGAGGCTTCGTATTTCTGCGTCAGTTGCTGTCGCTCCAGGACTGACGTCAGGTCGTCAGTGGCATAAGATCAGGCAGCTAACACCATTACATCAGTTTTCTTTGCCTCAAATGTCAGGAACCCCCAAACAGGGAGCTGGGTTATGGTGGAAGAACACCACCAGTAGAAAGTTAATACCAATAATTCCCTGTAAGGAGTGAGGGAGAGAGAGAGACAAGGGGGATGAAGAGTGGGAAACTAGGACTGCAACAGTGAATACACTCGAACATCTACATTTATGGTAAGTGTACACAACTGTACTATGTTCTTTATGTTTCACTGTTACAGTCATCACACTTGGGTTGATTTCCAAAGCTGAAGAAAAGGGTGGAGGCAGTCAAGAAGACTGCGGGCTGGCTAGGATGCCACGCAAGACTGCAGTTGCAAAGACTGCCCCGGATTTGGACATGATAGGCAGGTGTCAATGCTTGGTGCAGGTATGGACAGAAGTCCATGCTGCAGCCTCCAGGATGTCCCTGGTAGGGACCCCTCTGAGAAAAACTGCTGAGGTGAAGGTTGCCCTGGTGGAATGCGTCCTGACCCCCTTGGGGTGTGGTTTCTCATGGTGTTTGTAGCATAAATGGATGCAGAATGCTATCCATTTGGAGACTGTTTGTTTGGATATGGCCTTGTCCTCTGCCCCTGCTGCAAAGCTGACTAGCAGTTGGTCAGTTTTCCTAAAAGATTTAGTCCTATACAGGTAGAATCTGAGCAGTCTGTGCACATCTAGAAATGCATAATTCTTTCCCCCTTGTTTTGTGGGTTAGGGAAAAAGGTGGGCAAATAAATGGATTGGTTGAGAGCCACACTGGACACCACTTTAGGCATGAAAGTTGGGTTAGTCCCGAGTGAGACCCTGTCAGCACAGAAAATGATGAAGGGCTCTACAGCCATGACTGTTTGTAGCTCTGAAACTCTTCTTGCTGAAGTGATGGTCAGAAGCAAGGCTGATTTCCAAGAGAGGAATTTTAACTATGCTGAAGCTGCAGGCTCAAAGGTGGGTACTGTAAGCTTTTCCGACACAAAGTTAAAGTCCCAAGCTGGGGTAGGAGCTATTCTGAGTGGCCTTAAATTGTTAGCCCCTCTTAGGAACTTGTCTGATGAGAGAGTGTGAAAAGAGAGGTAGCTCTGTACTGTAATGAGCAGAGATGGCAGATGCATGAATTTTAATAGAAGAGAAGGATATGCCCCTGAGTTGTAGGTCTGCTAGGTAATCCAGGATGAGAGGTAGGGAGGGCTGTGCTGTTTCAGATCCTTCAGCCTGGATCCAGGTGCAATAACTTTTCCACTTGTCAGCATAGGATTTTCTAGTGCTGGGGTGTCTGGCCTCAAGTATAATATCCAGGAATTGTTTGCTTAGGCTGGCAACTGGAGGAGAGGTGAGGGAATAAGCCAGGCTGCCAAGTTCTGGGTTTGCAATTGTGGATGCATGAATTCTCCATTCTTCTGGGTCAGGAGATTTGGTATCTGAGGTAGGTGCCATGGTGGTAGGGATGACAGGCTGTGCAGCAGTGGGTACCAGTGCTGGCGAGGCCAGTCTGGGGCAATCAAGATTGCCCTTGGTTTTGCCTCCCTTATTTTGAGCACTACCCTTGAGATTAGTGGTAGAGGGGGAAATGCATATATCAAGAGGTTTACCCATTGGAAGGATAGAGCATCCACTTTCCAGGCCTTGCTTTGAGGCTCCTTGGTGCAGAATTTGTGAGCTGGTGATTGTTGTGAGAGGCAAAGACTTCCACCTTGGGGGTGCAAGGTTGAAGGTGCTGTGGTCTAGCTGCCACTTATGTAGGTCTAGTAGGTTTCTGCTTAAGTTGTCTGCCAGAGAGTTTTGGGAACCTGGCAGCAATTGTGCTAGCAGGTGAATTTGCATGGCTGAAGCAGTGTGCCAAATGGCTATGGTGAGCCTGCAGAGAGCATAAAAGTGAGTTCCTCCATTCTTGTTGCTATACCACATCACTGTGGTGTTGCCTGTTTTGATCAGTAGAGGCCCCGGGGAGAGTAGGGGTCTGAAAGCTGTCAGAGCGTGTTGAACAGCTAGCATCTCTTTCTGGTTGATGTGCAGATGTACTTGATTTGGGCTCCAATGGGCCTGAATGCACCTGTCATCCAGGTGTGCACCCTAGGCATAATCTGACGAGTCTGTGGTTAGAATCTGGGCAGCGTGCGGTTGTGAGAAGGGAAGACACTTGTTGTGGTTGCATGCTGCTGCCCACCAAAGAAAATCTTTCCTTAGACAGGGTATCATAGGTATGATAGTTTCCAGGTCCTGAGAGTGTTGACACCAAAGGCTTTTTATGTACCATTGTAGTTTCCTCATATGTAGTCTGGCATATGGAATGAGTATAATGTATGATGCCATGAACACTAGAGCTTGCAGGATTTTCCTTGCAGATAACTCTGTTCTGGTGGCCAGTTGAGAGAAGTAGCCTGTTATACAGGCTTGTTTTTCTAGAGCAAGGAATGTCATCTGGGATGCTGTCTCCAGGCTTGTTCCCAGGAATACAATTTTGTGAGTGGGGACTAGTTTGGATTTCTTTTCGTTTATAGTATACCCCGGGGAGATCAGTAGATCCTTTACAAAGGTCAGGTACTGTAACAGCTTTTCCTGTCTGCCTGAATCAGGCAGTCGCCTAAGTAGGGGTAAATTTGAACATTCCTTTGTCTGCAAAAAGCAATGTCTGGAGCCAGGCATTTTGTGAAAACTCTGGGAGCAGTGGATAAGCCAAAAGGAAGCGCAGAGAACTGAAAGTGCATAGATCCTGCCCTGAAACGTAGATATTTATTGCAAGAACACCTGACTGGGATATGTAGAAAGGCCTCCTTTAGGTCTAGGGTGGCTAACCAAGCATCCTTGGAAAGCATAGGAAGAAGTTGCTGAAGGGTGAGTATTTTGAATTTTGGTATCACTAGGAAGGTGTTTAGATAGATCAAGGATTGGGTGCCAGGTGCCCTCTTTTCGGAGTACCAGGAAAAGCCTGGAATAGAAACCTTGGCCTATCTGGTCTGCAGGAACAGGCTGTATTGCCCTCATGGAGAGCAGGGAATGGACTTTTTAGGCCTCTGCCCACTAGTTTGCAGGAAGATCTGGGAACCCTTTTGGGGTTGGCAGAGAGTGGAAATAAAATTTCTATCCCTGGGACACTATGTTGAGGACCCATCAGTCACTGGTAATAGAGGCCCAGTTTTTTGCATGGGAGGAGAGTTTTCCTCCTATGGGAAGAAGCAGGTGGGCAGAGGTAAGGGGTGGATGTGTAAAGACATGAGTTCTTTCCATAAGGGGGTGGCTTAGCACTACCTGTTTTTGAGGTGAAGGAACACCATTGCTTAGATCTCTGCATTCCCTGGGACTGCTGTCTAGGGGGGTCTGCTTCCCCTAGTTCATGTCTTAGCTGGCCTGGAGGGGGATAGAAAGGACCAGTGCTTGGAGGAGCAATGCCTACTGAACCTCGGAGGCTGGACCTGTAAGAAATCTTTAACTGTCTGCACAGATTTAGCTTTTTCTTCCATCTTTTTTTAAGACCTATTCTGCCTTGGTGCCAAACAAATTGTCTTTGTTCAATGGTGTGTCCAATAGTTTTGATATGACATGGCCTGGCAAGGTCTGTTCCTTAAGCCAAGCATGCCTTCTAAGTACAGAACCTGTGACTGCTGCCCTGCAAGATGCTTCTAGGGCGTCAAAGCCACATTGCAAGGTATGTTTAGCAACTTGGCTTGCAGAATGCATAAGCTCCTGTAATTCTTTATTTTCTGCACAAGCAGGAAAGGTAGACATTTTTTGTTTGAGGAGTTCCATGGTATGTTGCTGGTATTTCAGCATGTGGAACTAACAATTTAGTGCTCTAATGGCAAGAGTTGTAGAGGTGTATACCTTTTTACCCCATCTGTCTAAAGCTCTGGAATCCCGGTCTGATGGGGTGGGATTCTTAGCTGTGGTTGCTTTTATTCCTTTAGGTCCTTGGGAGATGACCTCTGGTTCAGCAGTAGGACTTTTGAAAAGAAATGTGTGAGTCAGGGACTCTGCAATACCAGTCAGGTTTCCTGGGAGCAGGATGCAGGGTGTCAGGAGTCAAACTGGATTCCATAAAGACATCATCCACAACATCCAAGACAGGAGGAATGGCTAAATGTCTGTGCTGTGGTAAATCTAAGAATTACCAGAGTCTCTTTTTGGACTGAGTATAGTCCTGACATTCCCACTGGAAATGCTCCCTTAAAGTATGCAGGGTTTCACCAAATGAAAAATCCTCAGCAGGCGAGGCAGAAGGAATTGATTCCTCTACATCGGAATCCTTATAAGAAGATAAGGGTTGTATGCCTTCACATTCAGAAACCTCAGTCATCGGACTTCTGTTCAGATAAAATCGCTGGAGACAAGTCTCTTTCTTTTGGAAGGGGTAGGCGGGCTTCCCCCAATAAGCAATGATAAGGTCTTCTGCCATTTTAAGCATTTGATATTGAGGCACAGAAGCAGGTGCTTGAGCTTGGGTCGTCAGTTTTTTTAGGCGTAGTTCGTACCCTGGGGCTTAGAAATTCTTCAGTTTTAGAAAGAACTGAAGACACGAAAGAAGTTGTCAGTTTGTGTCGAGTATCGGTGGTGTGAAGAACTTCCTCAGAAGCCAGTGCTTGCTCAACGGCTCCAAACCCGTCCAAGGTAGAGGCATCCACAGGATCCTTAATCAAAGGAGAGTCTTGCGGCATACCGGACTCCAAATGGGTCTCGGTAGAGGCCTGCAAATCCATAGAAGTGGGCATCAGGGGCTGCGAAAGCACCTCACTGAGGACCGGCGAACTAGCGACTAGCTTAACGGAAGCATCGTCGGCAGTTTTGAACCTGTGCGGTCTGTCTCTGTGTTTATCCTTATGTTTTTTCGAAAGGTTTGTAGTCTGACGGCTTACCGAAGCCATTTCGGAATACAGAGATAGAGAGCAAAAATATTTAGCTACAATAAAGACCCACCGGCATATAGTTCTGGTGTTGAACAAAGCACAAAAGCGACAGCTAGGGGCGTCGCGGTCTGGGCCTAAACAGGTGACGCAGTAAGAATGGAAGTTTCAGTGTGGTACTTGCTTTCCACAGGCAAGACGATTGTTAACTTTTTCTGACATTGGTTAGAGCAAGAAAAAAGGATCCCCAATGAGGTATTTAGCTTTAGAAGACCAACTTCAATTCGGAAATTAAACTCAGGGAGTGGCTGACCGGCATTCGTGCGAACTGCTTCTGCTTCGGGCTCCTCGGCTGCCTGATTTTATACCACTGACGACCTGATGTCAGACCTGGAGCGACAGCAACCGACGCAGAAATACTAAGCCTCTGGTATTCGGGCCAACTGAGGGCTACCCCTGGCAGGATAACCCAAGTGTACTGACTGCAACAGTGAAACATGAAGAAAGTACAGTTTTGTACCTACCATAAATGTAGATGTCCGAGAGGAATGCATCTGCAGTCCTTACAAATGGGTTGTCCTGTCGTCAGGCAGCCCTTCGGTCGGCCGGATTCCAAAGTCTGGGTCGGCTTGCTGGTGTCGCACTTCACCCGACGTCATTGCGGCAGTTTTCGGGTATAAAGGCATCAGCCGACGCCATTTTCCTCAGTGTTTCTTGCCCCAGATGCCAGGTGCCCTCTTGGTAGGCTAAATTTGGATAAATGCCAAAGTTTCCAAATAATAGAGAACAAACACACAAAATAAACATGTATGTACATATATACAAACAAATACACCATAATAGATCCTCCCCAAGCTAGCTGAAGATTGGTAAGTACCCTAGGAGTACCTCAGAGGAGAAGGAGGGTGGGTAATCCTGACTGCAGATGCATTCCTCTCGGACATCTACATTTATGGTAGGTACAAAACTGTACTATGTCCTTCAAGGATGCATCTGCAGTCCTTACAAATGGGTAGAATACCATAGCTAAACTAGGGGAGGAGGAAATGAGAATAGATTATGGTGTAGTCAGGATCCCTTGCAAAACAGCAGTGGCAAAGCCAGCACGGGATCTAGAGTATAGAGGTAAGTTATAATGCTTGGCAAATGTATGCACGGAGGTCCAAGTAGCAGCCTCTATAATGTCCTTGGTAGCCACTCCTCGTAAGAAAGCTGTGGTAGTGGCTGTGGCCCTTGTGGAGTGAGGCCTGATGTTCTCTGGAGTTTTCTTTCCATGGTAGGAGTAACAAAATCTAATGCAATTTCCTATCCATTTGGAGATGTAGAGTCAGTTTTTCTAGCACAAAGTTCAAGTCCCATGCTGGCAATGGAGGTTTCCTGGGGGGTTTTACATTTTTAATTCCCCTCAGAAACTGTCTGAGCAGAGGATGCGAGAAGACAGGAGGATCCAAGTTGTATTGTGCTGAAATAGCTGATGCATGTATCTTGATGGAGGAATAGGACAGGCCTGTGTGGTAGAGCTCAGCCAAGTACTCCAGGATGTTGGCTATGTTCACCAGTGTCACATCTTGCCCTTTTGCAGCGCTCCAGATGAGATATCTTTTCCATTTTGCTGCATAATTCTTTCTTGTTGAAGGTCTACGAGCCTCCAGGATTATGTCCTTAACCCTTTGGGATAAATTTGGGTTAATTTCTGCCATGTAATGTTCCAGGCAGTTAGTTGCAGAGTTTTTAGGCTTGGATGCAGAATGTTGTAGTTGTTCTGTGTCAGCAGTAATGGGATCAGTGGTAGTTTCCATATTTGTTCCCTGGACATGCTCCTCAGTAGTGGGTACCAATGTTGTCTTGGCCAGTCTGGGGCTATCAGAATGATCCTCGGACGTTCCTCTTTGATCTTGAGAAGCACCTTGTGCATCAAAGGAAGTGGTGGGAATGCGTATGCTGTCATGGTTTTCCAACTGAAGGATAGGGAGTCCACCTTCCAAGCTAGTGGGTGGTAAGTCCTTGTGCAGAATTTCTTCAACTGGTGATTGTATGGGGATGCAAACAAGTCTATTTGTGGCAATCCCCATTTTCTTGTGATGGCTTTGAAGATGTCCGGATGCAGCATCCATTCGTGGGCATCTGTTATAGTTCTGCTTAATGCGTCTGCTAGAATGTTTTCCTTCCCTGGAACATAAATTGCCTGTAACTGAAGGTTGTAACCCAGAGCCACATCCCATAGGTCTAGTGCCAGCCGGCATAGGGGGTATGAGTGTGTGCCTCCCTGTTTGTTGATGTACCACATAACTGTGGTGTTGTCTGTCCTTATCAACAGCTGACCTTCGTGGAGAAGAGGACTGAATGCCTGGATTGCCAATTTTACTGCCATCATTTCTTTTAGATTTATGTGCAGATGCAGTTGGTCTTGAGTCCATAGGCCTTGAATGCACTTGTCCATCATGTGTGCCCCCCAACCAAGGTCTGAGGCATCTGTCGTGATAGTTTGTCTTGGATGACTTTTGCTGAAGGGCAGTCCTGTGTTTGATTGACAGGCCTGTGCCCACCATAAGAACTCTTGTTTCAGGCATGGGATCATTGGAATTTTGGTTTCCAGGCTGTGCTTGTGCTGAGACCACAAATTCTTTAGGTACCACTGTAGCTTTCTCATATGAAGCCTGGCATAAGGGACCAGAATTATGCAGGATGCCATGAAGCCTAGAGCTTGCAACACTTTTCTTGCAGTTAGATGGCTCTGCTTTGTTGATGCCAAAAAGTAGAGAGGAAGTTGTTCTTTCTTTTCTGCAGTTAGAAATGCCATTTGTTTGGATGTGTCCAGTTCTGCACCCAGAAAGGTTATTATTTGGGATGGAATCAGCCTTGACTTTTTTGAATTGACTGTGTATCCCAGGGCTTGTAGCAGGTAGATGACTCTTTGTAAGTCTTCTGTTAATTTGTTTTTGTTGTCCGCTTGTATCAGGCAGTCGTCCAGGTAGGGATAGATTTGAATCCCCTGAAGTCTGCAATGAGCGATTACTGATGCCAGGCATTTCGTGAACACTCTGGGCGCAGTAGATAAGCCAAAAAAGCCAAAGGGCAATGCTGAGAATTGATAATGCTCTGATCCTGCAAGAAATCTGAGGTATCTTCTGCAAATTGGTCTTTTGGGGACGTGCAGGTATGCCTCCCTGAGATCTAGCGTTACCAGCCAAGACTCCTTGCCCAGCATGGGAAGAAGCTGCTGTAGAGTCAGCATTTTGAATTTTGGAACAATGAGGAATGTGTTTAGAGCGGACAGATCTAGAATAGGCCTCCATTTGTTTTCTTTTCTTGGTACCAGGAAGAGCCTGGAGTAAAATCCCTTCCCTTGCTCCATAGATGGTACCTTTTCCACAGCTCTCATTCTTAATAATTGAGATATTTGTTTTAGAGCTTCTGCCCTTTGAGTAGGTGGTAGGTTTGGCATTCCTCTCTTTCCTGGTAGAGTATGGAAATGGAACATGTAACCTTGGTCTATAGTTTGCAAAATCCATTTTTCTCTTGTAATGCAGTGCCAGTTTTTTGAAAATAAGGTTAGCTTTCCGCCTAAGGGTGCTTCTAGTTGTTCCCTGGTAGGCGGTGTCACCGCCAAGTCACTGTGATTGAGTTGTTGTAGTGGTGGTGGCTGTGTCCGTGCCTCGTTGGTTGTTACCCTGCCACTGGCGACCCCTGTAGGCACCTCTGGGTTGGTTTCTGCCTCTAGAGCGCCTATTCCTGCCTCTTTGTGCCTTAGAGGACTCCGGAAAGGACCAATTCTTGGAGGGCCAATTCCTGCTAAACCTTGGAGGTTGAACTTGTAAGAAATCTTTACGGTTTGCACAGATTTTGCTTTCTCTTCCATCTTTTTGAGAACCTGCTGTGCGGGGGCACCAAATAAATTGACCTTGTCCATAGGTGCATCCAAAAGCTTAGATTTGATATGATCTGGTAATGCCTGTTCTTTCAACCATGCATGCCTCCTGATAACTGTGCCCGTCATGGCTGATCTAAAGGAAGCCTCCAGTGCATCATAGCCACATTTTAAAGAATGGTTACTAACCTGCTGAATGTTATGTAACATTTCTTGAACATACTTTTTATCTAAAGATTCTTCAGAGGACAGCTTTTTAGTCAACTGGTCAAGCATAAACTCTTGATATTGAATCATATGAAATTGGCAATTCAAAGCTCTAGCTGACAAAGTAGCAGAGGTATAAACTTTTTTACCCCATCTCTCTAAGGACCTGGAATCCCTTTCAGAGGGGAGGGGGTTTTTAGAAGAAGTAGCTGCTACAAGCTTTAGGGCCCTGGGAGATAGTCTCTGGATCTGCAAAAGGGGCCTTATATAAGTGGTGATGAGTGTCCGGGACCCTGTAGTACCTATCTGGTTTAGCAGGAGCCGGAGATAGCATCGGAGTCTTCGTAAGGAGAATAAAAAGCCTCAGGAGGATCAGAATGTATTGAATCATCAGAAGAATCATCTGTGGCTACTGGCTCAGGGGGCTCTGCTCTAGGCCTCTTTTCTGGAGGAGGGAGAGAGGCCCTGTCTGGATGAGGCTGGGATCCACGGATTAAAGTGATGAGATCCTGTGCCAAGGAAAGCATATGGGAGCTGGTGCTGGGCCTGTGAGAGGGGGGCTTGGCAGGCACTGGCTTGGAAGTTTTGGCTGCTTTAGCCCTGGCAAAGGCCTTAATAGACATAGCTGGAGGAGGCCTAGCAGCTCCACGTGCAGGAGTAGAAATATCTAGTGGAATGGTGTCTGATAAATCCTGTGAAATCGCAACAGAAGGCTGGATTTCAGAAGCCGTTTCTACCAGAATAGAGGAGGCCTCGGTAGAAGGCAAGTTGTCGGCTGAAGAAAGAACCGCTTGCTTGGTTTCGGCCGAAACCGAGACACTCGCGGATTGCTTGGCCGTGGTTTCAGCCGAAACCGCGGACCGCGAGTGTCGGTCCTTTTCTTTGTGTTTTTTAGTTATTTGCGTAGTCGGAGGATCCGACGGCATAATGTAGGCAAAATCGGAGCCGAAAATCTGTTCAGCAAAGTCCGAGCGACGTCTCAGCGTCCGCCGGTTAAAAGAAGCACAGGCTAGACAAGCTGCTACGTCGTGGTCTGGGTCTAAACAATGTATACAATAGGAGTGGAAATCTTTATGAGGTATTGGTTTCCCACAAGATAAACAGTTATTAACTTTCTCTGACATCGGCTGAGGCAAGAAAGAGTCCCCAACGGGGTACTTAGCTTTATAGAAGTCTTCGAAGTAGTATTCGGTAGAAGTAATCTCTGGATCCGACCGACCAGCACTTGCGAACAGCTTCTGCTTCGGGCGCCACGCGGCAAGAAAGACTGAGGAAAATGGCGTCGGCTGATGCCTTTATACCCGAAAACTGCCGCAATGACATCGGGTGAAGTGCGACACCAGCCGAAGCCGGACCCAGACTTTGGAATCCGGCCGACCGAAGGGCTGCCTGACGACAGGACAACCCATTTGTAAGGACTGCAGATGCATCCTTGAAGGACATCATCCAATTCTAGCAGGTCTAGAAGAAGCATCACCTGCATCATAACCGCATTTAATAGAATACCAGGTCACTTAACAGGAGTCTAACAGACAGAGGGCTGAAGCTCTCCCCTCAGAATCAGGAAGATCAGCAATAACCTGATAAGCCTGAGAGAGAAGAGTTAAAACACACATGGTCATATGGGTCTGGTAGTTAATAGCCCGAAATGCCAGGGTAGTAACAGTGTACACCTTCTTGCCCAGCCTTTCCATAGACCTACTGTCCTGGTTAAGAGGAAGAAATTTAGTGGAAGGCAACAGTTTTGAATGTTTGTCAGAAGAAAAAGAGACAACAGAGGAGTCAGCAGAAGGACAGTTGTAAAACAAGCTTACAATCATCAGGCAGCTTATAAAACCTACCAGGTATTTGTAGGGGATGGGGTCGGGAATCAGGAATCAGAGAAGCTGCTTAAAAAGCGTCCAACAAGGCAGCAAGGATAGGAAGGACAGCAGAGGGCGTAAAAGACTCCACCTGGAGGAGCTCATAGTACCTCTTCTGAACATCAGAAACGTGGGTACAGTCCCATTTAAAAAATTCCATCATATGAGAGAGAGTATCCACACAAAGGAAAGTTCTTCAAGGGAGAATCTGAACTAATGAAGTCCTACTACTCACAGCGACAGTCTAATCAAGAAGGAATCCAACAGGAATACGCCAAAGCCCTGCTCCCTAGGCCTCTTAAGAGGAGTAGATGCCCAAGGGAGGGAAGGAACAAAAACTCCTTGGAGGGGAGGGCGGTCTTCAAGGCCATGAGTGCATTAAACAACCCCAGTATAAAGTCCTGCCATTCATGCGGAGGGTCCTTAGCAGCAGGGGAAATGAGATTTGTTTTCTGCTTCTTTTGCAAAAGGCCGTCAGTCCTAAAGATCTTAGGAGGTTTGGATCCTTGCAGAAATTCAATGTAGTGGGAATCTCCTCTGTAACAAGACAGTACAGTTGTGTACACTTACCATAAATGTAGATGTTCGAGTGTATTCACTGTTGCAGTCATTACATTTGGGTTATCTGCTTGCAGTAGCCCTCAGTCGGCCTGATTAACAAAGTCTTGGGTCCTGCGTCGGTTGCTGTCCCTTCTTCCATGACGTCAGGTCGTCAGGGGTATAAAACATGCAGCCAACGCCATTACATCAGTTTTTTTTGCCCCAGATGTCAGGTGACCCCTAATGGGAAGCAATCAAATCTATAAATACAAGGATATACCTCCAACAAAAAAGCAAATACACCAAAAAGCTTTTAGAGCACAATAAGTGAGAGTAGAGGTATAGCCAAAAGAAGTGTGCTGGAGGGAGGGTAACCAGGACTGCAATAGTGAATACACTGGAACATATCTACATTTATGGTAAGTGTACACAACTGTACTATGACCTTTGTGTTTCACTGTTGCAGTCATTACATTTCCCAAAGCTAAGGTTGGGAAGAGGAATTTAAAGAGAATTAGGACCAGCTATAAGGCCCTGCAAGACTGCAGTGGCAAAACCAGCTCTGAATTTAGAGAAAATTGGCAAATGATAACGCTTGGTGAAAGTATGTACATAACTCCAGGTAGCAGCTTCTAGGATGTCCCTAGTAGGGACGCCCCTGGAAAAGGCTGTAGAGGTAGATGCAGCCCTGGTTGAATGGGGGTCTGATGCCCTGTGGGATAGGTTTTCCATGGTGCTTATAGCAGAAATTTGTTTTGAAATACCTTTCCCTCTGTCCCTGCAGCAAATGCCACCAGCAGTTGTTCAGATTTCCTTTGAGGTTTAGTCCTGTCCAAGTAGAATCTAAGCTGTCTGTGCACATCTAAAGAGTGCAGTATTCATCCCCCTTTGTTCTGTGGGTTCGGAAAGAAGGTAGGCAAATGAATGGACTGATTAAGGGTCACACTGGATACCACCTTGGGCATGAAGGAGGGACTGGTTCAAACTGTCTGCATGAAAGATGATAGGTTCCCACTGCTATAAGGGCCTGTAATTCAGATACCCTTCTTGCAGAAGTGATTGCTAAAAGGAATGCTGTTTTTCAGGAAATACATTTTAAATCTGCAGTAGCAGCTGGCTCGAGAGGAGGAAGAGTGAGTTTCTCCAAGACAAAGTTAAGATCCCAGGCTGGAGTTGGAGCTCTCCTGGGTGGCCATAAATGTTTGGCCCCTCTGGGGAACTGCTTGGGCAATGGGTGAGAGAAGAGTGGAGGCTCTGTGCTATAATGAGCTGAAATGGCTGAGGCATGAATTTTGATGGAGGAAAAAGACAGGCCCTTATGAAGCATCTCAGTCAAGTATTGTAGAATCTGAGGTAAACTGGGCACTGCTGGGTTCATTCCTTGAGACTGGTTCCAGGCACAGAATCTTTTCCATTTTGCAGCATAAGGCTTTCTAGTACTAGGCCTCCTTGCCTCTAAAATGATATCCATCACTGATTTACTGAGGGATGGTAAAGGAGAGATTAGGTAATTTGCCAGGCTGCTAGGTTCAGGATTTGCAGCTGAGGGTGCAGAATATGGGTCTCCTGCTGAGACAACAGGGAAAGAGTCTGAGGCAGGTGCCATGAAGCCATGCGTGACACTGTGCAAGAGTGGGTAACCAGTGTTGGCGAGGCCAGTCTAGTGCAATTAAAATCGCCCTTGGCTTGTCCTGTTTGATCTTTATTAGTACCTTGAAGAGCAGAGGCAGAGGAGGAAAGTCATAAACTGATAGGCTTTTCCAGCTGAAGGATAGAGCATCCACTTTCCAAGCTAGCTTGTGGGGAATCCTTGTGCAAAATATGTCCAGTTGATGGTTCTGGGGGGAGGCAAACAGGTCTATATCTGGGCTCCATCATTTGCTTGTCAACATGTTGAAAATCCTTGGTTCCAGTTTCCACTCATGTGGGTCCATGAGGTATCTGCTTAGTCCAGGTGGGATTTCTTTTCGTTTACGGTGAACCCAAGACAAGTCAGTACCCCTTTGAACAAAGGCCAGATGATTCAAATGAATGTCCTTGCTTTCTGCCTAAATTAGACAATTGTCCAGGTATGGGTATATTTTAATATTTCTTTACCTGCAAAAAGCAATGAGTGGAGCTAGGAACATTGTGAATACCCTGGGTGCAGTAGATAAGCCAAAGTGCAGTGCAGAGAACTGATAGCGCATGCAGCCTGCTTTGAAGCGTAGGTATTTTCTGCAAGATTCCCTGATTGGGATGTGCAGGTAGGCTTCCTTTAAATCCAGTGTTGCCAACCAGGCATCTTTGCCTATCATGGGAAGCAACTGCTGAAGAGTTAGCATCTTGAATTTTGGAATCACCAAAAAGGTGTTTAGGATAGAGAGGTCCAGGATAGGACGCCATGAGTTGATTTTCTGGGTACCAGGAAAAAGTCTTGAGTAGAAACCTTGTCCCTTTTTCCTCTTCTGGTACAGTCTGAATAGCCTTTAATCTTGAGAGAGTACTTGCTTTTGAGCCTCTGCCCATTGATTTGGGGGTAGATTTGGCCAACCGTTTGGGGTTGGTAGCGCGTGGAAGTGAAATCTGTATCCTTGGGAAACTATGTTTAAAACCCATTTGGGTAATGAGTTCCCAGTTTTTTGCTTGCAGAGTAATCTTTCCCACTAAAGGAGCAGTCAGTTGAGAAGTGCTTGGAAGTTTTAAAGTTAAGACATTGAGACAGCTAGTGGGAGTCTTACTACTCCCTGATTTTGAAGTGGGAGCCCCCCACTGCTTAGTCCTGTGCGTACCCTGGTACTGAAGCCTGGGTGTTCTGCTGGTTCTGGGTTTGAACTGAGAAGGCCTGGAAGAGGCAGGAAAGGACCAATTTTTTGAGGGCCAATGCCTACTAAATCTAGGAGGCTGCATTTGTAAGAATTCTTTAACAGTTTGCATAGATTCAGCTTTTTTCTCCATCTTTTCAAGAATTTTTTCTGCTTTATCGCCAAACAGGTGTTCCTGATTTAAGGGAGCATCCAGCAATTTAGTTTTAACATGATCTGGCAAAGATTGCTCCTTAAGCCAAGCATGCCTTCTAAGTACAGACCCGGTGACAGCAGCCCTGCAAGATGCCTCTAATGAATCAAAACCATATTGCAAAGTATGTTTTCAAACCTATTCAGCAGAATGCATTATATCCTGTAAATCCTTATTCTCAGCACAATCAGGAATCAACATAATTTTCTGTTTAAGCAGTCCAATAATAAGCTGCTGATACTTGAACATATGAAACTGGCAATTTAAGGCCCTGATGGCCAAGGTTGCAGAGGTGTATACCTTCTTACCCCATCTAACCAGGGCCCTGGAATCTCTATCAGAAGGGGTAGGATTTTTGGCACTAGTAGCCTTAATGCCCTTGGGTCCCTGTGAAATGGTCTCAGGGTCCGCATTAGGATTTCTAAAAAGGAATGTATGAGAATCAGGGACTCTAATATCTATCAGGTTTTCTGGGAGCAGGAGGTAAAGAGTCAGGCCAAGCTACATTCCAAAAAAGCATCAACAATGTCCAGCACAGGAGGGATAGCTAAAGGCCTGTGTTGGGGCAAGAGTAAGAAATCTCTAAGCCTCTCTTTAGAATCAAAGTAATCCTGACTTTCCCAGTGAAAATGTTCCCTAAGAGTATGCAAGGTTTCACCAAAAGAAAAATCCTCTGGGGGTGAAGCAGAGGGAATAGAGTCCTCTGCATCAGAATCTTCATAGGTATATAAGGGTAAATCCTGGTCATCAGAGGAGACAAATTCCAGAATCCTGGTCAGAAGAATCATAAGCAAATTCAGTCCTAGGTCTCTTGGGGGGGGGGGGGATGGCTTCCCCTGATTAAAGTAATAAGGTCTTCAGCCACTGTTATCATTTGTTTTGTTTTTTTTAAGGCATAGAGACCTGACCACGTGGTCTGGGTGTCGGTTTCCTAGGTATAGTTTGAGTTTTAGGCCTAGAAGAAGAAGATCACGTCGGTTTAATATGCAAGTCAGTAGACTGAATACACCCTCAGAAGCCGGTGCCTGCACAGTGGCTTCGGACACATTCAAGGTAGAGACATCCACAGGTTCCACAGTTGAAGCATCTAGCGGTATACCGGACTCTGAATGGGTCTCAGTAGAGGCCTGCAAATCTGAGGTAGCAGGTATCAGGGGCTGCGAAAGCACCTCACTGAGTACAGGCGAACTGGCGACTAGCTTAGGAGAAGCGTCGTCAGCAGCTTTGGACCTGGACGGCCTGTTTCTGTCTTTATCTGTGCGTTTTTTCTGAATGTTGGTAGTCGGGTGGCTTACTGAAGACATATCTGGATAATTGAACAGAGTACCAAAATATTTAGAAGCGAAAATGTACCGACGACGAATAGTTTGTGGTTTAAAAGGCACAAAACCGACAGCGAGGTACGTCATGGTCAGGGCCTAGGTAATACACTACAAATTAAAATCTTTATGAGGTATTTGCTTTCCACAAGAAATACTATTATTGACTTTTACTGACATCGGTTTAGAGCAAGAAAAAGTTTCCCCAATGGGGTACTTAGGTTTAGTTGAAAACTTCGGTTCTGAAACTTGAAAACAAAAATTTCAGAAGTCGGCCGACCGGCACTTGTGAACTGCATCTGCTTCGGGCACCACACGGCAAAAAAGACTAATGTAATGGCGTCAGCTGTATGCTTTATACCCCTGGCTACCTGACATCACGGAAGATGAGACAGCAACCGACGCAGGACCCAAGACTGATACTCAGGCCGACTGAGGGCTACTACAAGCAGATAACCCAAATGTGATGACTGCATGAGTGAAACACGAAGAACATCCACAAAATGGTAGTAGCCTCCATCGCGAATGCAAAGAAACCTGCACCTACATGGAAGAGGCACTGTACGACTCTGTGGTAATGTGGGTCAAGCATCCATCTGCCAAGGGGTGGGACAGTGCCATGCAAACATGTCATTGCAGATGAAATCCCTACAAAAAGCAAAAGCTCGCATGGCAATCCTTCTGGACTGGTCTCACCCCTGTGATTGTGTGAACCCCTCATTACTAAGGAAAGTACAGTTGTGTAAAATCTAACCATAACCATAGACATCCTTCTCTTCACTGTTGCAATATTCATTACATTAGGGATTCCCTGCCAAGAGCAACCTGACATCCAGCCAGTATACCAAAGCCTTTAGGTTGCTTTAGGGTATGCTGCAAGTCACACATATGCGCCTTCTGTAGCATAGGGCATAAGGGTGACGTCCAGACGTACCATCCGCAGAACTGAAAAGCCCCATAGAAACATCAATCCACAGAAAAGAAAAAAGGCACATCCACAAGACAACTGAACTGGGGGAGGAGGGAAGGAGTGAATACTGCAACAGTAAAGAGAAGGACATCTACTGTTATAGTAAGACTTTACACAACTGTACTATGCCCTTCCATTTCACTGTTGCAGTATTCATTTCATTAGGAAGAGTGCTAAAACTCAGGAAGAAGATAGGGAGGAGGATTGACCAGCAGAGCCCTCTAGGAAGTCATGAAGCATGGCCCTAACAAAACCAGCTCTAGCTCTGGAGATTCTATCCAACTTGTAGCGCTTGGTAAATGTATGCACAGAAGTCCAGGCAGCTGCCTCAAGAATAGAGTTAAGTATCCAAACCATTGAAAAAAGCACCAGAAGAAGCCACAGCTCTAGTACAACGAGCCTTAACAGAATAAGGAAGGCTATTACCATAAAAGGAACAACAAAAAGAAATAGCTTTGGAATCCAAGAGGAAATAGTTTACTTGGATACACCCAATCCTAAGTACCCAGGATGAAAGGAAACAAAGTAGCTGATCAGATTCCCTAACATTCTTCATCTTATCCAAAATAAAATCTGAGTGTGCAGTACCTTCTCACTGGCAGATTGGGGAGAAGGAAAAAAGTGGGCAAATGAACAGACAGATTAAGGGACAACTATTTCACCACCTTGGGCAAAAAAGGAGGATTAGGACACCCTTGTCCTTATGAAAAAAAAAAACAACAAAAAGGAGGACAAGCCATAAGAGCTTGAAGCTTAGACACCCATCTGGTAGAAGTAAGGGCCAACAAAAGAATAGTCTTTCAAGAGCAGTGTTGCAAGAAAGCTGAAACTGCAGGCTCAAAAGGAGCCTGAGTCAATTTTTTCCAAAACAAAATTAAGATCCCAAGGAGGAGGAACAGGTTTCCTGTGAGGCCTAATATGAAGGATGCCTATAAGGAATTATTTTGCTTGAAATCTAGAAGCTAAAGGAGGAGATTAAAGGCAGACAAGCAGAGATGGCCAATAAGTGGGCCTTAACAGAAGAATAAGCCAACCTAGCATTAACCAATTCACACAGCTAAGAGAACCAAAGGAGCATCCAAAGAAAGTGGATCCAGGCTACGAGAAAGACATCAAACAGAAACCCTCTTCTAATTGGATAAGTAGTATTTCCTAGCATTCGGTTTCCTGGCCTCCTTCTAAGCATGTGCTCAGAAAAAAATGTGTCTATGTGGAATCAACACCCTATCACCCGCAGTGTCAGCTGAAGCGTGGACAGGTGGGGATGGAAAAGAGATCCCTTGTCCTGTGTGAGAAGATCCCCTGTGAGGTAACTTGAGATGACTGCCCTTGGCTAAATGCAGAAGAGGGTACTGATGCTGTCTCAGCCAAAAAGGAGTCCAACAAAATTTTGGAAGTATCCTGCTGAATTTTGAACAGGACTTTTGGAATGAGGGGAAGGGGAGGGAAAATATGAAGAAACAACCCCTTCCAAGAAGGTAGGACAGAGCATCCATCTTCCAAACCAGAGGACCTGGGACTCTGGCACAAAATAGAGGAAGTTGTCTGTTCAGTGGGGAGGCAAAAAAAAAGAAGTTATGTCTTACCATAACGTTCCATCTGTGGTGTTAATCTTCTTTCCATTCCTCACTGATGGGACAGAATCCCCACCTACCTTGTGATCCTTAGGCGGCCCTTATGAAAGAACAAGAATCTCAGGTCACACTTCACTGCGGGCTCAAATAGAGGTCGAGTTAATGACTGGAGAACTAACGTGAGGTTCCATGGCTCTATAGGCTGTCTGACTGGAGGCCTAATGTGAGAAACTCCTTTGAGAAAAATTTTACATAAACGTAGTGATACGAGGGGAGTACCATCCAATCCATTATGACAGTCTGAAATAGCCGCTAGATCTACCTGCATGGTAGAGGCTGTGGCTCCATCTTCGGAAAACTTAGGTATTGTATAACCGCTGTGACTGGAACCGAATATGGATCTAGCATCTTTTCCTATGACCAAACAGAGAATCTTTTCCACTTGTCCAGATTTAGTCTTCTGGTGGATGGTTTATGAGAAAACAAGGTGAAATCTTTGGCAGAACACCACGGCTTGATTACTGTTGGTTAACTCACTTCACAAAACAAATACTTGTGTAGAAAACCAAACCACTTTATTCGGTATAAATGCAAAGAAAACGATGAGCGCTTTTGGCTACATTAGCCTTCATCAGATCATTAAAGTGCAGACATTAAAATCATTTAAATACAGAATTACAACCAATCACATTCATTATTAAAGCGAACTGACCAATAAAAAGCCATTTCCTACTAACTTAAGCATTCATCATTAAAAGATCCAATGGCAAATCACCTAGAAGGCAATTGACCAATGCTTAATGAAAGGTGGAGTTAAAACAATAGTAGCAACACATCCCACTTCCAAGAAATATATATGCAAGCTAGATCTTACTATAAGCATGTACAGAAGTCAAAAAATATAAAATTCACAGAACATAAATATATTTTTTTCTAAATAGCTGGAACCATTTAATACAGGATAAAAAAAAAAGTTATGTTCTTACCACAACGTTCTATGTGGATTGTTCATCTCGCCTTTATTCTTGCACGCGGGTTCGGAGCCGAGCTATCGGCTCCGAGTCAGCCACTTTACTAGCTAAAGATCTCAGAATAGCTCGAGGCAAGGCCCGCATCTCCCATGATGCTCTCCGTCCTACCCCAGATCTAGTCTGCTGAACTCAGCAGCAACGAAAAAGGCAACTCCAAAGTACTCTAGCAGGAGTAAGAACCCCAGAAAAGACTACCAGACCCCAAGTCTACCCGTTCTTGGAGACCCTGGAGGGGGATGGTGGGTGGGAATGTAAGAATAAAAGCGAGATGAACAACTCACATGGAACGTTATGGTAAGAACATAAGTTCTTTATGTGAAGTTGTTCAATCTCAGTGTTTACTCTTACACGTGGGTAGCATCCCAAGCACGGGAGTATATTCCTGAGGACAGTGGAACCAAAGGAAGCCCTGTCCCTGGAGGCTTTTGTCCACTTTGTAATGAGTGATAAACTATGACGCTTAGACCAAGTGGCAGCTGCACATATAGTATCTAAAGGTAAATGAGCCATATAAGCCAAGGACATGGAGACAGATCTAGTTGAATGGGCCTTCACACCATATTCTAACGTTTGGTTGTCAGAAAAGTAGATACATTTAATGCAGTCAGTTAACCATTTGGAAAGGGTAACTTTAGAAACTGAGAATCCTTTCCTGGCATCTGCGTAAGATACAAAAAGTTGGTCAGATCTTCGAAATTCCTTTGTCCTCTCCAAACAGAATCTCAGTTGTCTGTGGACATCAAGATTATGCAACATGCATTCCAACTCATTAGAATGATTATGGAAAAAAGTTGGAAGTTCAATAGTTTGGTTCAGGTTGGTCTCCGAGCACACTTTTGGCAAGAAGGAAGAGTTACCACCAAATACGGTGGTTTGACAGAAAGGGCTTGAAGCTCAGACACCCTGCGTGCTGAAGTAATGGCCACCAAGAAAATAGTCTTCCAGGATAGGAACTTCAATTGACAAGACTATGCAGGCTCAAAAGGAGGAAGAATAATGCAGGACAGAACAAATTTTAGATTCCAGGGAGTAAAGGGCTGTCTAACAGGAGACCTGAGATGAATGGTGCCCTTAAGGAAGGCCAGACACAACTTGTGCGACATTAAGTTAGAACCCTCAGCTCCAAGATGAAAATTTGAAATGGCAGCCAACTGTACTCTAATTGTGGCAGCCACAGCATCTTCTTTCAAAAGTTGAGAGAGAAATTCCAGAATACTAGCAATAGGGGCCACATAGGGATCAACGTTGTTTCAAGAAGCCCAAATGGGAAAACGCTTCCATTTACTAGCATACAAGTTTCTGGTAGAAGCTTTATGGAAAGATACAAGAATGTGTTGTACCTCTGAAGAAAAATCATGTGATCTGGCTAGGAAGGGAATTGGAGCAGCCAAGCTGTCAGTCTGAGGGAACAAAGAGAGGGGTGGAGGGTCATTGACGAATGTGTCAAAGTCTGGAACTGGGTCCAGAATCCAAGGTTCGTCCAATTGGTAGAGTCTGAGAAAGGGGAACCAAATCTGACAAGGCCAAAGTGGAGCTACTAAGATTACTGTCCTGCCAAGAGCTTTGGCTTTCTGCAAGAACTTGGGAATCAGGGGAATAAGGGGGAAAGGCACACAGGAGTCCCAGGGGCCAATCGTGTATGAGTGAGTCCCTTGGGCTGTCCCCCGGTGGGGAATTTAGGGCAAAGTAGCTTCTGCATTTGGCATTCATAGGGGATGCAAACAGGTCACAGCAAGGCTGGCCCCACATGCAGAAAATCTTCTGCGCAACTTCGTTCTTGAGGGACCACTCGTGAGGTAACAGAATGGCTCTGCTCAATTTGTCCGTTAGTACGTTGGATTTCCCCAGGATATGCGTTGCTATCAGCAAGCGTCCAGTGGACACAGCCTACTGCCAAATTCTCAAGGCCTCTCGACACAGGGGCGTAAGACCTGGTTCCTCCTTGTTTGTTGATGTATCAGACAACTGACATGTTGTCAGTCTGTATTGCAATCGTCCCTGAGGCAGAGAGTCGTGAAAGTGCTGCAACGCCAAAAGCAAAGCTCTCAGCTCCAGAACACTGATGTGCAACTGCAACTCTGTCTCCGAACAGGTGCCTTCGGCAGTACTTCCCTGAAATAGCCCCCCACCCTATCAGGGAAGTGTCCGTGGCCAACGGCGGGGGGAGAACAAATGGAAGACCCATCGTAAGTTGGTGGCTGGTCAACCACCAGCGAAGATCCTTCTTGCAAGAGTCCGTAACCATGACTAAGGACGACATGGGAAGTTGTTGGTATGACCACTGGGTGAACAGTAACCATTGGAGAATCCTCATGTGCATTCGTCCCAGAGGAACTCCTGTGAGTGTAGCTGCCATGGTGCCTAGGGGTTTTAGAACTTGATGGGCTGGTACTTTTTTCCTCTGCAGAATGTCTGAGACCTGAGTCCGTAAAGAGGTTATTCTGTCCAGGGGTAATCTTACTGTGGCGGTGGTAGTGTCTAGTTCTGCTCCGATAAAGGATATATGCTGCGATGGCAACAACGCAGATTTTTCAAAATTGGTAGTGATGCCTAGCAGAGAGCAGAGATTGAGTGTGTGATCCCTGGACAGAATTAGTTGAAGCCTGGAAGCGGCGGTAAAAAGCCAGTCGTCCAGATATGGAAACACTTGGAATCCTAGACTTCTCAAATGAGCCGTAACTACTGCCATGCATTTGCTGAACACTCTGGGGGCTGTTGTGAGTCCAAGGGGCAGTGCTCGGAATTGGTAGTGACTGGCTCCCAGCTGGAAACGCAGATGATCTCTGGATGGCCTGGCCATTTTGATGTGGTAGTACGCATCCTTGAGATCTATAGAGCACATCCAATCGCCCACTCCGAGGAATGGAAGAATAGACTAAAGCGTGACCATCCGGAACGTCTCCTTCTTTACAAATGTGCTGAGTCTGCTGAGATCCAAAATGGGTCACCAGTCCCCTGTCTTCTTTCGAACTAAAAAGAATCTAGAATAAATTCCGGATCCTATCTGGTCTGCTGGGACTGGCTGGATGACTCTTTTCCTGCAGCCTCTGGATTTCTATGGCTGCTTGATCACGGAGACTGGGTGGAATATCTGAGATTTTTGTGCCGAAAGGCAGGCTTCGTAGAAATGGAATGAAATATCCTCTGGTAACTATGCTTTGTACCAAAGAATCTGTTGTAATCCCTAGCCAGGCATCCGGACACAAAGCCAAGTAACCCCCGACTGCCTCCAGAGCAGGACAGTCGGGCCTCCTCTCAGGAGCGCTGGTAGGGCTTGCCAAGAAACTGCTCCCTGTTGCCCTGGTTCTGCGGACCCCCTTTGCTGCCAGGGTGGAGTCTTCCATTATTGCCCCCTCCTCTGCCCCTGGAGGAAGGATCACTACCTGTGTTCTGGAAAGCTCCTTGGGACTTTTGGAACCACATTTTCCCACCTTTCTGCCCTTTGGGGTATGGTCTAGTACGGGTGGAAAAATGGACTCCTACGGCAGATACAGTCTTTCCCTCCTGCTCACACCTAGTGAGAGTCTCCTTGACTTTGGGCCCAAACAGGGAAGAGCCATCAAATGGGGTGTTGACAACGGAAGACTTGAAGGCTTCCACAAAGGAGCATAAGCACACCCAGGATGGTCTCCGCAGAGCTATCGCTGAACCTGCTGCTCGGCTCAATCCATCAGCTGCATAAGAAATGAGCCACATGGACGAGTTCACAATAGAATTAAGGGCGTTAAGCTGTGCAGTCACCTTCCTAGAGACAGCATCATCTGTGTTGCCCTTTAGAGTATCGCCAAGCTCTTTGAGGAGATCTCGTTGAAGACGGGTGAAATGGGTTAAATAGTTAGGCGATCTCCTGGCAAATGTCGCAGAAATAAAGATCCATTTGCCGTATCCGTCCATCTTCCGAGAGTCTCTATTAGGAGGATGGACAGAGGAAGAGGCTTCTGACGTCTCTTTCTTGGTGGCCACCGCCACCACCATGGCATCATCGGGGACTCCCTTAGTGAGAAACGTCTGGTCTTGGGAGGAGCTGATAAATTTATTAGGCTTCCGAGGAACCGGTTCCATGGAATCAGGAGACTCCAATGCCCTTCGAGCAACCAAATCCATTAGATCGAAGGGCAGAGTCACCCAGGAGGTGGAAGGTTGAGACACAAAGGTCTTCAGGAGCACCAAATCATCTGCTTTAGGGCTTCCAGGATATCCGCAAAGAAAATATCCTCCGAGGGGGACCGTGGGGACCCTTCTGATTCCTCTAAGTCGGTGTCTGAAGTCAAAGATTCCCGTGGGGAATCTATATGCCTCCTCCTCTTACATAATCTCTTTCTGGGAACCTCATCAGTGGGGGGCTTCTGGTGAAGTCTCAGTAGAGCAGGGGTCACCCAATGGGGGTACCTGAGGCTCTGGGTCTCGACGCTTGACAGGAACGTGATATGTAGAGAAAGAACTCGGCACTTTAGGGGAGGAATAGGAAGGAAACCAACAGAATGGTGGAAACTGCACCAAAAAATAATTCCGACCTCTCTTTTGCACTGTAGAATAGGAGGGACCTGACTATGTGTGTGTCTTAGATGACATAACCCTCCTCATGGCATCGAAGGCACCGCTACTTCGATCCGAGGAAGCTGCCGGTTCCGAGGAAGATGTCAGCCTCCCTAGCGCCAAGACAGCGGGCTCCGAACAAGAGGATGGAGCCGAGCTCATCTGCACTGAAGCCCCGAGAGGAAGGCTCGGAACAGACACATCAGTTCGACCCCCCTCCCCCTCCCAGAACTGACGAGAGAGTGTCTGCTCCAAGACTCTTCCAACAGAAATGAAATAGTCAGGGTTGAAAGGGCCGGAGGCACTGGGACAGGCCTCGGCGCTGAAGGTTCCATAATCATTAGATCCTCCTCCTCTGTCTCCGAAGGCCCTGCTCGGCTGAGTAGCCACAGCCAGTGGGACAGTCTCAGGCTTCTAACCCAGTTGGGACAAAGCCGATAGTAATTTAGTTAATGCCGGGATTTCTAAAAGCCATTGCACCACCCTGTCCACATCAACATCGGAAAGTGTCCTAGAATGGGTCGAAGGAACCGAAGACGCCACGGATCGAAGGGTTGGAGACTTCAGAGTCTCGGAGACCGGTAACAAGATCGGGGACTTTGGGT
>NC_056729.1:651416488-651516124 GCF_019279795.1 Protopterus annectens | reverse complement strand
ATAAAACAAAATAAACATACATTGTGGACAGTGGTAATAAATAATTCAAAACAATGAACATTCAATCTATTTAACAAAATCCAACCATCCAAGCTTATACAAATAAATATTATAGCCAGGCTCACAGTTGGTCTCTCAAGGAAAACCAACAGCCACTAGCCACTGCCAATTGCATAGCCAATCATTCCATTCCTTTAAAAATATCAACCAATCAAAATGAGTGTATCCAAAAGGCTACATCCAAACCATTCACATAAAAGGCTAGAAAAAAAACTTACTAACCAAACAAATTGTTTACATCTAATGTAGCTAATATTACATCATTGAGAGTCAAGTCATGACAAGTCTCATAGTCTAGACAAAAAATGTGCAGAGTCTTTTAATATGTTTGGACACAGTTCAAGTAAGTGTTTTAGCTTCGCTTCTCCCCACAAAGACATTCTGTGACCCATCCTCTCCCTGAGACAATGGGTCGCAGTGATGGTGGTAGTATATTCTTATGAAATAATTTGTTCACAGTTATTAGTAATGATTTTGGTATTAAAGCAAATGAGGAAATTATGAATGCTAAGGATTTATATGATGAGGATATAATGTCTGCTAATAGAAGCATTGAGACTGGCTTTAGAAAATAATGTTTTTGTGTGCGATGGTAGTTACTATAAGAAAAACATACGTGAATCTGGTGTTAGCATACTGGGAGCAGAAGTATTTGTTCAATGAACTATAGAACAAATATGTGATGTTTTACGCAAGATTTGTACATGATATCTTTATGTTGTGGGCCCATGATGCAAATACCCTACAGGAATATGTTAACTATATGGATAGTACTACCGACTTTTTAAGGTTTTCCCTTAATTTTAGTGGTGAAAAAATAGCTTTTTTAGATGTAAATGTCATTAAAAATCAGCAAGGCAGTCTGCAAATAATCCTATTTAGAAAGGAATGTTGGAAGAATCATTTTTTGGATGCTCATAGTATGCACCCTCGGTTTACCTTTCGTAATGTTGCGAAGGGTCAATGGTATAGGGTTTCACGCCTATGTACTGATAATTATGTATTTGATCCAGAAATGGATATTTTGACACAACATCTGTTAGACAAGGGGTACAATGAACAAATACTGGACAAGGATAGAGAGGAAACAGTTTTAAGAAGACATGATTGAGTGAAACCATGGTTCTCAGATAATTCACTAAAGGTTACTGATAGAGTTAATTTTTCTCGTCTGTATGGCAATAAGCCCAAAGTGACATTAAAATTTAGTAGTAATATATATGATATTAGCAATATTATCAAACAAATTTGGAAGATTCTTTTAAGCGATGAAAGCCTAAGCGATAGTATAGCTAAAGAACCCAAATTTGTATACAGGCGTAATAGTAATTTAAAGGACCTGTTATGTCATGAAATGGACAAAAGGCAGAAGGGTAGCAAAAAGCATTTAAAGCTAGGGACATTTCCCTGTAGACACTGCAAGGCTTGCACTCTTCTGAATAGTGCAGGTCACTTTATACATCCAATTACAAATAGAAAATACAGTTTTGAATTCTATGCAGATTGTCATACTGTAAATGTGATTTATCTTGCACAATGTAAACAGTGTCCAAGTTTTTATGTGGGGAAAACAAATTGTGAATTTAAAACCAGAATTTTAAATCATATGTCCTCCATTAGATTAAAAGATGAGAGAAATGCTTTATACCAACACATTAAATGTTTTCCGGGTCATAGTTTTTCATTTTTGGTAATGCAAATGGTATATGGAGGAAGGGGGGGGGGGGGTGACATTGTTAATACAACTGAATATGCAGAGCTCAAATTGATTTTAAATTTAGCTGCTGATACTGCACCAGGACTTAATAACTGTGTTCCTTTAAAACCAGCCTTGAAAAAAAAGGTGGGTTAAATGTAAATGATAATTATTTAATTGTCTAATAAGCTTTTATAATGTATATACGGTGCTTTAGAGTTTATGTATGTTGTCTGAGGAAGGGTATCTACCCGAAAGCGCTAACGTGTACTATTAAATTATTTTATATTGGCCTAGTTTTGGACTCAACTTTCTATTTATTTGTTATTTATATACCACATCTCTGTGGTATTGTCTGCAAATACATTGAAAGGTCCTGGGAAAGAGAAAGGATGAAAAGCCTGAAGAGCCAGCAGAAGAGCTCTCGTCTCTTTGACAATGATGTGCTTTTTCTGTTGAAGAGATCACACCACCAGCACCTTTAGGGAGTCAAAAGATGCTCCCCATCTCACATCTGAAGCATTTGTGAGCAGCTCCTGAGAGGGGAAAGGGGTATGAAAAGGGAGCCCTGGATTTAGAGACAACTGCTGAATAGTACAGTTTTGTACCTACCATAAATGTAGATGTCCGACAGACGTGCAACTGCGGTCATAACATGTGGGTTGTCCTGCCTCAGGCAGCCCTCGGTCGGCTGGATTCCAAAGTCTGGGTCCGACGTCGGCTGATGTCGCATTTCTCTCTGACGTCAGAGCGGCTGGAGTATATAAGCATCAGCCGACGCCATTTTCTTCAGTGTTTCTTGCCCCAGATGCCAGGTGCCCTCCAAGGAAGGCTGTAATCAAATTGTAAGACAAAAACAGGATTCCAAACAAATGCATGATCAATAAAAACAAATACACCATAACAGATATCCCCAGCTAAGAGTAAGAGGGATAGGAGTGGACCCTAGGCATAGAGGGGTATGGAGGGAGGGAAAACCCGACTGCAGTTGCATGTCTATCGGACATCTACATTTATGGTAGGTACACAACTGTACTATGTCCTTCAAGAATGCAACTGCAGTCATAACATGTGGGTAGAATACCGTAGCTTAGCTGGGGGAGGAGGTATGCTCTAGGAAAGAGATGGTGTGGCAATCAAACCCTGCAGGACTGCCGAAGCAAAGCCTGCTCTGGATCTGGAATATAGAGGAAGATTGTAGTGTTTGGAGAATGTATTCACGGAGCTCCATGTAGCAGCTTCTAGAATGTCCTTGGTAGGCACCCCTCTTAAAAAGGCTGTAGAGGTGGCTGTAGCTCTGGTGGAATGTGGTCTGACATAGGCTGGAACAGTCTTTCCATGAAAGGAATAACAGAATCTGATGCAATGTCCAATCCATTTAGAAATAGTCTGTTTTGAAATTGCTTTTCCTTGGACTGCAGGGGCATAAGCTACAAAAAGCTGTTCAGACTTCCTACTGGCCTTGGTTCTGTCCAGGTAGTATCGAAGTTGTCTATGAATGTCCAAGGTATGCAAAAGTCTTTCCCCCTTATTCTCAGGATTGGGGAAGAAAGCAGGCAGATGAATGGCGTGATTTAGAGAAACCCTAGATACCACCTTTGGCATAAAAGTAGGGTTGGTCCTTAATGAAACCCTGTCTCTGTGGAAAATAATAAAGGGTGGTATTGCCATTAGGGCCTGTAGCTCCGAAAAGTACAGTTTTGTACCTACCATAAATGTAGATGTTCGAGGATTCCCTTGCTGCAGTCCTGACCATTGGGTATAGTCCGCGTCCCAGTCGGCCCGAATACCAGAGTATAAGGCTGACGTCGGTCATGGCGCCTTAGACTGACGGCAGTACGTCAGGGTACTAATGCGCATGACCGACGCCATTTCCTCAGTCTTTTCTTGCCCCAGATGTCAGAAGACCCAAAAAGACAAGTCCCAAAACAACCTGCACCAAAAACATGTACAATATATACAGTAATATATACAAAAATATAAGCATGTAAACTCACCTACACAACCACCCTGAAACACAGAGGGAAGGAGGGAGGTAATTGGACTGCAGCAAGGGAATCCTCGAACATCTACATTTATGGTAGGTACAAAACTGTACTATGTTCTTCGTCTTCCCTTGCTGCAGTCCTGACCATTGGGTAGAATCCCAAAGCAGAGGTAAGGGAGGCTGGCAAATTATAAAGTAGCAGGAGCTGACAACATGCCTTGTAAAACAGCTGTGGCAAAACCAGCTCTAGTCTTAGAGTATATAGGCAGGTGATAATGCCTAGAGAAAGTATGCACTGAACTCCAAGTAGCTGCCTCCAGAATATCCTTAGTTGCCACCCCTTAGAAATGCTGTTGAAGTGGCAGTAGCCCTAGTGGAATGAGGCCTAATCCCAGCTGGAACCTCTTTGCCATGATGGGAATAACAAAATGCAATGCAAAAGCCAATCCACCTAGAAATAGTTTGTTTTGACACAGGCTTGCCCTGTGAACTTAAAGCAAAAGAAACAAGTAACTGCTGAGACTGCCTAAAATCTTTAGTCCTGCTCAAATAGTAACGAATTGCCTGTGTACATCTAAAGTGTGTAAAATCTTTTCCCCTTTATTTTGAGGATCTGCAAAAACGTAGGCAAATGAATAGTTTGGTTTAAAGCCACACTAGAAACCACCTTAGGCATAAAGGAAGGATTAGTACGTAATGATACCCTGTCCTTATGGAAAATCAAGAAGGGCTCTACTGCCATAAGGGCCTGCAACTCAGACACCCTTCTTGCAGAAGTAATAGCCAACAGAAAAGCAGTCTTCCATGACAAATATTTCAATTCAGCAGTAGCTGCAGGCTCAAAAGGTTGTAGAGTAAGTTTTTCCAACACAAAATTGAGATCCCAAGCAGGAGTAGGAGCTCTACGGGGGTCTTATATTCTTTGCCCTCTAAGAAACTGCTTGAACAAAGGATGCGAAAACAAAGGTGGGTCACAATCATAGTGAGCTGAAATTGCTGCAGCATGAATCTTTATGGAAGAGAAAGACAAACCTTTGTCCAATAATTCAGTAAGATATTGAAGAGCCACACTCAAATTAGGCTCTGAAATCTCCAAATTCTTTGCTGTACTCCAAAATAAAAATCTCTTCCATTTTTCATGCACTCTCCTAGTACTAGGCCTTCTAGCTTCCATAATCACATTTAAAACTTGTTGAGGAAGCTGAGACCTACCATGTCAACACAGAATATGCCACCCGTTGAGATGAAGAGATTGAAGCTTGACATTGAGCAGATGACCGTCCTTCTGAGATAACAGATGAGGAAGCAGAGGTAAAGGCCATGGAGGCTTCTTTACAAGACTCCTTAGAAGTGGGTACCAGTGTTGCCGAGGCCAATCTGGAGCTATCAAAATCATCCTTGGCCTGTCCTGTCTGACCTTTAGTAATACCTTTGGAAGAAGAGGTAGAGGCGGAAAGGCATAGACATGAAGGTTTTTCCAACTGAAAGACAGAGCATCCACTTTCCAAGCTGTGTGATGAAACCCCTTTGTGCAATACTTTGGCAGCTGGTGGTTTAGTGGAGAAGCGAACAGATCTATGTCTGGAGTTCCCCATGACACTGTCAATGTCTGAAATACATGAAGATCCAGTTTCCACTCGTGGGGATCCATGATTTGTCTGCTTAATACATCTGCTAGGGAGTTCTGTGCTCCTGGCAGAAACCTTGCCTGAAGAGTCAGTTGCAGGCTTAACGCAGTCTCCCATAAAATCATTGCTTGCCTGCATAGAGGATAAGAATGTGTTCCCCTTGCTTGTTGATGTACCACATGACAGTTGTGTTGTCTGTCAGAATCAACACCTGCCCTGGAAGAAGTAACTCCTTGAACGCCATCAATGCAAACTGGACTGCCAACATCTCCTTCATGTTGATATGTAGATGCTGTAGTCTGGCAGGCCACTTGTCTTGTATCCACTTTCCATTTAGATGAGCTCCCCAAGCAGTGTCCGAGGCATCTGTCGTTAAAATCTGACTCGCCTCTGGCCGGGTCACAGAGAGTCCCTTGTTTAGGTGACATTCCTGAGCCCACCACAAGAATTCCTTTTGAAGGCAAGGTATTATTTGAATGACAGTGTCCAAATCTTGGCAGTGCTGTGTCCATACATTGAGATACCATTGCAGCTTCCTCATATGCAGTTTGGCATTGGGAAGCACCAGAATACAAGATGCCATGAACCCTAATGCTTGAAGGACTGTCCTTGCAGTCAGCACGGACTGATGAGATAGTTGATGGAAGTAAAGTGACAGACTCTGTTGTTTGTCCGGGGTTAAAAGGCCATCTGGGCTGCTGTATTCAGTCTCACACCCAGAAAGCACATGTCGTGAGAGGGTACTAGACTGGACTTTATTTCGCTCACAGAATACCCTAGGCATCTTAGCACTGCTATGACATATTCCAGATGCTGTAGAAGGTGTTCCTTTTCTTGAGCCAGAATCAGGCAGTCGTCCAAGTAAGGATAAATTTGAATGCCTTGAAGCCTGAAGTAAGCTATCACTGGAGCCAGAACCTTTGTGAATACTCTGGGGCAGTAGATAAGCCAAAGGGCAATGCAGAGAACTGATAATGAAAATCTCCAGTTCGAAACCGCAAATACTTTCTGCAACTTAGCCTTATGGGCACATGAAGGTAAGCTTCCTTGAGATCCAAAGTTACCATCCAGTGATCCTTGCCCAGCAGAGGTAACAGTTGCTGTAACGTCAACATCTTGAACTTGGGAATGTCCAGATAAGTGTTGAGGATAGATAAATCCAAAATTGGTCTCCACGTTCCCCTTCTTTGGTACTAGGAACAGGCGAGAATAAAATCCAAGCCCCTTTCTGACACAGGGACTGGCTGAATAGCCCCTATCTGGAGTAACTGAGAAACTTGCTTGTGAGCCTCTTTTCTTTGTGGAGGAGGAACATCTGGCATGCCTTTGAAAGGGGCATTGTGTGGAAATAAAATCTGTACCCGTGATGAATGATATCCAGCACCCATCTGTCTTGAGTGATTAAATCCCAATTTTCTTTGAAAAGAGACAATCTTCCTCCCAAAGGAGCTGCCAGACGAGAGTCCACTGGCAGCTGAAAAGGCAGGTCATTGGTTCTGCTTACGAAAGGACTGACCCCTGCCCTCACCAGAAGTCTGAGCAGGTGAACTGTCTGATCTAGGCCTAAACGAACCTTGAGCCCTGCCCCTACCACGACTAGACCTACCCCTAGACTGGGAACCATAAGCAGGATATGTCCACCCCTTAGCAGGCCAATTTCTACTAAACTTGGAGGCTGCACCTGCAAAAAATCTTTAACAGTCTGCATAGACTTAGCTTTGTCCTCCATTTTCTTTAAAACTGCTTCCACAGGCGGTCCAAACAACACATCAGACTGCAAAGGAGCATCCAAAATCCTGGTCTTAACATGCTCAGCTAAATTCTGATCCTTCAACCATGCATGTCTGCGAAGAACAGAACTAGTAGCAGCCACCCTCGAGGAGGCCTGAACAGCATCAAAACCACACTGCAAAGAATGCTTACCCACTTGTTCAGACACATGAACCAAATCCAGCAATTCTTTACACTCAATACCTTCCGCCAAAGCATCCACCTTAGATTTCAATTGTGAAAGGAGATAATTCTGATATTTCAGCATATGAAATTGACAATTCAAGACCGTCATGGCTAGAGTGGAAGAAGTATATAGTTTCTTACCCCACCTATCCAAAGCCCTTGCCTCTTTATCAGAGGGTACAGGATTTTTAACCACAGAAGCTTTAACACCTTTAGGCCCCTGAGAAACAGTTTCTGGGTCTGCCCTGGGACTCTTAAACAAATACTTATGAGCTTGGCACCCTATAATACCTATCAGGCTTAACAGGAGCAGGAGGCAAGGAATCAGGGTTCAGAGAAGCCTCTGCAACAACATCCTCCACCACATTCAACACAGGAGGAATAGCTAAGGGCCTATGCTGGGGCAAAAACAAGAATTCCCTAAGCCTCTTTCTGGAGTCAGAGTAATCTTGGCCTTCCCATTTAAAGTGCTCCCTCATGGAGTGAAGAGTCTCTGAAAATGAAAAATCCTCAGGAGGAGAAGCTGAAGGAGTGGAATCATCCACATCAGAATCAGAATAAGTAGGAAACTCTTGCAAGTCTTCCACAGAAGACTCTGAAGCCTGTGAACACTGTTCAAAACTATCAAACTCCTGTTCCACCCTAGGCCTCTTATCAGGTGGGGCATAGAACCTCTAATCAGAGTAATCAAATCTTCTGCCATTTTAAGCATATGTTTCTTAGGCACAGAGCCCGAAATGCTAGGAGAAGCCCCTACAGAAGCTGAACTTGGCCTTCCTCTAAAAGAAGCTTTGGCAACAGAAGGAGAGGCCCTAACTACCTTGGGAAGAGAGGGAAGAACAGTTACCTGAGAAGCCCCTCAGCCTGGCCTACCTCCTGAGAGGGCACATCCTGTAACAGTAAAGTATCTGCCTGAGACTCCATAGAGACTCCTGGCAAAACCTCTGGCTCCCTGAGCCTTCTAAAGGACCGGCGTCCGGGACTGCCGTTCCTCACCCTAGACTTCACTGTTTTGTCCTTGCGCTTCTTAGATGAAGCAGGCGCCGGAGCATCCGACGGCATAGTATAATTGCAACGCTTCAAACACTAACCTAGCACAATCAAGCCTCCTCTTAATAGTGCGCTTGTTAAATCTAGCACAAGAGCGCAACCAACAACGCCGTGCTCAGGCCCTAAACAAGGTATACACAATGTATGATAATCCCTATGCGGTATCTGCTTCCCACAAGAAATACAGTTATTCACTTTTTCTGACATCCGTTAAATACTGAGGCAAGAAAAACCAAAATGTTCTAACGGGTTACTTAGCCAACTCTGTATTCGGTCTGAAACTCCGGATTCGGAAAATCTCAGAACGCCAACCTGCACTCAAAATTGCTTCTGCATCGGACCATGCGGCAAAAGACTGAGGAAATGACGCCGGTCATGCGCATTAGTACCCTGACGCACTGACGTCAGTCTAAGGCGCCATGACCGACGTCAGCCTTATACTCTGGTATTCGGGCCGACTGGGACGCGGACTATACCCAATGGTCAGGACTGCAGCAAGGGAAGACGAAGAACATCCCTTCTTGCTGAGGTAATTGCCAACAGGAAAGCTGTCTTCCATGAGCGAAACTGCAAGTCAACTGAAGCTGCTGGCTCAAAAGGAGGTAGAGTCAGTTTTTCTAAGACAAAATTGAGGTCCCAGGCTGGTACTGGGGCCTTTCTTGGTGGCTTAATGTTCTTGATTCCCCTGAGGAATTGTCTTAGTAAGGGGTGAGAAAAAACAGGAGGATCAGTGTTGTATCTAGCTGAAATAGCAGATGCATGTATCTTTATTGAAGAATATGAAAGGCCGCTCTGTAACATATCTGCCAAATATTCCAAGATAAGTGGGATGTTCAGTAATGATGCATCATGCCCCTTGCTGGTATTCCAATTGCTGAATCTTTTCTACTTTGCTAAGTAAACCTTTCTGGTGGATGGTCTTCGAGCCTCTGTTAGTATCCGCTGAACTTCCTTGGAGAGAGATAAGCTGAAGTTACTTATGGGATCTCCCAGGCTGTTAGCTGCAGAGTCTGAAGGTTTGGATGCAGTGTTTCGAAATTGTGTTGAGTCAAAAGTAGGGGCCACTGAGGGAGGGCCCACCTCCTGGTGTGACATATGCTCCGTAGTAGTGGGTACCAGTGTTGTATTGGCCAATCCGGAGCTATTAAGATTCCCTTGGGCTTCTCTGCTTTGATCTTTAGTAATACTGAGGTCATCAGTGGCAGAGGTGGGAATGCATAGATTGCTAGGGAGTTCCAGTTGAATGAAAGGGCATCTATTTTCCAAGCCTTTGGATGGTATGTCCTTGTGCAAAATTTTGGTAGAAGATGGTTGAGGTGAGAGGCAAATAGGTCCACTTCTGGCTTGCCCCATGTCGAAGTGAGTTGTCTGAAAGCCTTCGGATGTAATCTCCACTCGTGTGGATCTGTGAAATTCCTGCTTAGGCTGTCCGCCAACACATTGTCTTTTCCTGGAACAAACTGGGATTGTAACTGGATGTTTAGACTCAGTGATCTCTCCCAAAGCTGCATTGTTAGTCTGCAAAGGGGGTAAGAGTGGGCGCCCCCCTGCTTGTTTATGCACCACATCATAGTGGTGTTGTCTGTCCGTATCATTAAATGGCCTTGCTGGAGTTGGTGTTGAAAAGCCTCGATGGCATGCATTACTGCCAGCATTTCCTTTTGGTTTATATGCAGATGTGTTTCCTTTGGAGACCATTGTCCTTGTATACACCTGCCTTCCATGTGCGCCCCCCATCCAAGGTCTGAGGCGTCTGTAGTCATGGTCTGTGTTATCTGAGGTTTTTTGAATGACATACCTGTGTTTTCCTGGCTCACCGAGGCCCACCATAGGAATTCCTTTTGCAGGCATGGAATGAGTGGTATGATTGTCTCCAAGTTGTTGCTGTGTTGAGACCAAATGCTTTTTAGGTACCATTGAAGCTTTCTCATGTGTAGTTTTGCTAATGGAACCAGTAGAATGCAGGATGCCATGTAACCCAGGGCCTGTAGGAATCTCCTTGCAGTCATCTGGGTGAGTTTTGCTAAACCTTTGAAGTAATGAGTTAACTTCTCTTGCTTGTCTTCTGTCAGGTAAGCCATCTGAGAGGCTGTGTCTAGTTTGGCTCCTAAGAAGATTATTTGCTGGGATGGCTGCAGTCTTGACTTTTGGAACTTGACTGTGTATCCCAGAGCTTGAAGTAATCGTATGACATAATCCAGGTTTTTTGTCAACATCAATTTGTCGTCTGCTTGTATAAGGCAGTCGTCCAGGTACGGTTAAATTTGTATACCCTGGAGCCTGCAATGAGCAATTACTGAAGCCAGGCATTTTGTAAATACTCTGGGCGCAGTAGATAAGCCAAATGGCAATGCTGAGAATTGATAATACTCTGGCCCTGCAAGAAATCTGAGGTATCTTCTGCAGCTGTGTCTGATAGGGACATGCAGCTATGCCTCCTTGAGGTCCATAGTAATCAGCCACGACTCCTTGCCCAGCATGGGAAGGAGTTGCTGTAGAGTCAGCATTTTGAACTTTGGTACTATGAGAAAGGTGTTTAATGCGGACAAGTCCAGTATTGGTCTCCATTGAGATTCTTTTCTTGGAACAAGGAACAGTCTTGAGTAAAACCCCTGTTCTTGTTCTTGTTGTGGAACTCTTTCCATTGCTTTCATTCGAGTCAGCAGAGTGATTTGCTTGATAGCCTCTGCCCTTTGATGTTGTGGTAGGTTTGGCATGCCTTGTTTTCTTGGTAAGGTATGAAAATGAAACCTGTACCCTCGGTCTATACTGTCCAAAATCCATTTGTCCTTTGTCAGTCTGTTCCAGTTTTCTGCAAACAGAGATAATTTTCCGCCCAAGGGAGCTTCTAGTTGTTCCCTGGTAGGCGATAGTAGAGGAAAGTCATTGAGTTTGTGGTTGTTGGGCAGGTGAAACCCCTGCGTCACTTCTTTGGTTTCCTGGCTGCCATTGTCGTCCCCTGTAAGGGCCTCTGTATTGGCCTCTTCCTCGGCCACGTCTGTTCCTACCCCTTTGAAACATTTCTGGATTAGGAAAGGACCAGTTTTTTGAAGGTCAATTCCTACTGAATCTGGGGGGTTGAACCTGGAGGAAATCTTTCACAGTCTGAACTGATTTTGCTTTTTCTTCGATGGTCTTTAACACATCCTTAGCATTTGCACCAAAAAGCTTGTTCTTTCCAAAGGTGCATCCAGAAGTTTTGCTTTTACATGATCTGGTAGAGGTTGATCTTTTAACCAAGCATGTCTACGCATCACTGCCCCTGTCATAGCTGCCCTACATGAAGCTTCCAGTGCATCATATCCACACTGCAGGAAGTGATTGCTTACTTGCTGAGTGTTATGTACAGCTTCCTGCAAAGTCTGCCTGTCTAAAGGATCAGGAGAATCTAAAGTTTTTTGTAAATCTTCTAAGAGACAATCCTGATATTGGAACATATGAAAAAGGCAATTTAAAGCTCTCATAGATAAGGTAGTGGAAGTGTAAACCTTTTTACCCCATCTCTCTAATGATCTTGCTTCCCTGTTGGAGGGCAAAAGATTTTTAGAGGTGGAGGCTGAAACTCCTTTAGGCCCCTGTGAAATAGTTTCCAAATCAGCAGTATGGGCCCTGAATAAATGGGAATGAGTTTCTGGAACCCTGTAATACCTGTCTGGCTTGGCTGGAGCAGGAGGAAGAGAATCAGGGGTAGCACTAGAGTCAGAATACAAATCATCCAGAACATCAAGTACACGAGGAATAGCTAAGGGCCTGTGCTGAGGCTTCTTAAGGAAAGTCCTAAGGCGTTTCCTAAAATCAAAATATTCCTGACCCTGCCACTTGAAATGTTCCCTCATGGTGTGCAGAACTTCCCCAAAAGAAATATCCTCAGGAGGGGAGGCCAAAGGTATGGAATCTTCTGCATCCGAGTCCTCATAGGTCTGGAAGAGCTCTTCCTGGCTATCAGAGTGGACAGAGCCCTCAGAGTCTTCATCTGAAGGAGTAGGGTCAGAAGGTTCGACCCGGGGCCTTTTATCGGGAGGAGGCTGGGATGCTCTCTCAGGATGGGCCTGTGAACCTCTAATCAAAGTAATATGCTTTGTTTTGCTGGCTGCCTTAGCCCTAGTGTAGGCCTTAATAGACATGGCCATAGGAGGCCTGGCAGCTCCACGTGCAGGAGTGACCTTGTCTACAGCAATGGTCTCGGGCATTTCCTCGGTTTCGGTATCCGGAGGAAAGTCTGGAATCGGAGTCATCGGCAATGCGGTGTCTTCGGTTCGGAGCGGTGGAGAGACCGTCTCAGAGGGAACCGGAGCACTCGCGCTAGGTTTTGGTGTGGAATCGGTGGTAGACGCGGGCCGAGGATGTCGGTCCCGGTCTTTTCGCTTTTTGGGAGTTTGTGATGTCGGAAGATCCGATGGCATGGTGTAAGCAAATTTATCGCCGAAAAAATCTTCAGCGAACTCCGCCCAGCGCCTGAGAGTGCGCTTGTTGAAGCGAGCACAGGCTACACAGGCCGAGACGTCGTGGTCTGGGCCCAGGCAAGGGAGGCAGTAAGAGTGGAAATCCTTATGAGGTATTTGTTTACCACAAAAAAGACAATTGTTAACTTTTTCATTAATTTCTGACATCGGCTGAGGCAAGAAAAGGTCCCCAATGGGGTACTTAGCTTTTTTGATGACTTCGGTATCGTAGAATACAGGAGCTGACCGACCGGCACTTGCGAACCGCTTCTGCTTCGGGCACCGCGCGGCAAGAAAGACTGAAGAAAATGGCGTCGGCTGATGCTTATATACTCCAGCCGCTCTGACGTCGGAGAGAAATGCGACATCAGCCGATGTCGGACCCAGACTTTGGAATCCGGCCGACCGAGGGCTGCCTGAGGCAGGACAACCCACATGTTATGACTGCAGTTGCATTCTTGAAGGACATCCACCAGTGAAGTTCTTTCTTGAAACATGGCAGAAGAGGAGCTACAAATTTGATGGGGATGCACATGTTGAAGCCAAACTAACTTCAGAAACCAGTGAAACTTTCTTATGTGGAGTTTGGGCAGAGGGAGCACAGGATAGTGGATGCCATAAACCCCAGAGCTCTCAGAAATTCCCTGGCTGTAAGGAGATAACCAGAAATTCATCCCTGGTTTGGCACCTATGTCACTAATGGACACAGGTAACCTGTAAATGGCTCATCTCCCAGGCCTATGCTTGCACTTATCAAGGGTACCAGAAAGTACAGTTTTGTACCTACCATAAATGTAGATGTCCGATAGGTATGTATCTGCAGTCATCACATATGGGTTGTCCTGCCTCAGGCAGCCCTTCGGTCGGCCGGATTCCCAAGTCTGGGTCTGGCGTCGGCTGATGTCGCCCTTTCCCCGACGTCACAACGCCTGGGGTATAAAAGCGTCAGCCGACGCTATCTTCCTCAGTTTTTCTTGCCCCAGATGCCAGGTGCCCTCTAGGAAGGCTAAATTTGGAAAAAATATATATGTATAAAACAAATACACCATAATAGATCCCCCAGCTAGCTAATAGAGAGGTAAGCACCCTAGGAGTACCACAGAGGGGAAGGAGAGAGGGTAAACCTGACTGCAGATGCATACCTATCAGACATCAACATTTATGGTAGGTACAAAACTGTACTATGTCCTTCAAGGATGCATCTGCAGTCATCACATATGGGTAGAATACCATAGCCAATCTGGGGGTGGAGGTACTAGGAAAAGGATGGTGTAGCTAAGATACCCTGCAGGACAGCCGTAGCAAAGCCTGCTCTGGATCTGGAATATAGGGGTAAATTGTAATGCTTGGCAAATATTTGCACGGAGCTCCATGTGGCAGCTTCTAAAATGTCCTTTGTAGCCACCCCTCTTAAGAAGGCTGTGGAGGTGGCTGTGGCTCTCGTAGAATGAGGTCTAGTGTTAGCTGGTACAGTCTTTCCATGAAATGAGTAACAAAAGCGGATGCAATTTCCTATCCATTTTGAAATTGTCCGTTTGGAAATTGCTTTTCCTCGAGTACCAGCAGCATATGCCACCAGCAGCTGGTCAGTTTTCCTGAAACCTTTAGTTCTGTCCAAGTAGTAGCGTAACTGTCTGAATGTCCAGGGTGTGCAGCAGTTTCTCCCCTTTGTTTTGTGGATTTGGGAAGAAGGTAGGCAAGTGAATGGCTTGATTCAATGAAACCCTGGATACCACCTTAGGCATAAAAGTAGGATTAGTTCTTAATGAAACTCTATCCTGATGGAAAATAATAAATGGCTGAACTGCCATCAGGGCCTGCAATTCCGAAACTCTTCTTGCTGAGGTTACTGCCAGAAGGAAAGCAGTCTTCCATGAGAGGTACTGTAGATCTGCAGATGCTGCTGGTTCAAATGGAGGCAGTGTTAGTTTTTCCAACACGTAGTTAAGGTCCCAAGCAGGTAGAGGTGGTTTCCTAGGAGGTTTGATGTTTTTGATCCCTCTTAGAAACTGTCTTAGGAGAGGATGAGAAAAGACAGAGGAATCAGTGTTGTACTCTGCTGAAATTGCTGAAGCATGAATCTTAATAGAAGAGTAAGACACTCCATTGTGGAACATTTCTGCCAAATATTCCAGGATATGTGCCATGTTCATCATTGTCACATCTAGGCCCTTTGTGGTGTTCCAGATGAGAAATCTTTTCCATTTTGCTGAGTATGTCTTCCTTGTGGAAGGGCGGGAAGCTTCAGAATAATATTCTTTACTCTCTGGGATAGCTTATCCTGAGGAGGAGTCAAGGTATTCTCCACGCTGTTAGTTGCAATGTTTTCAGGTTGGAGTGAAGAGTTTTGTATCTGTGCTGTGTCAGTAGAAGTGGCCATAGAGGTAGGAGCCATGGCTTCGTACGTGACATGCTCCTTAGCAGTGGGTACCAGTGCCGTCTTGGCCAGGCCGGAGCTATCAAGATCACTTTTGGCTGCTCTGCCCTGATCTTCAGTAACACCTTGGTCATTAATGGGATGGGAGGAAATGCATACACTGTCAGATTTCTCCAGCTGAAAGAGAGGGCGTCCACTTTCCACGCTTGTGGGTGGTATGTCCTTGAGCAGAATTTCTTTAGTTGATGATTGTGGGGGGATGCAAATAGATCCATGTCCGGACTCCCCCAAGATTGTATTATCTGTTGGAAAATGTCTAGGTGCAGCATCCATTCGTGTGCATCTATGATATTTCTGCTTAAGCTGTCCGCCAGTGTATTGTCCTTCCCTGGCACAAACTGAGCTTGTAGCTGTATATTGAGTTTCAAGGAAAGATCCCATAGATTCATAGCCAGTCTGCACAGAGGGTAAGAATGTGTACCTCCTTGCTTGTTTATGTACCACATAACCGTGGTGTTGTCTGTCCTTATTAGTAGATGGCCTTGATGCAGAAATAGTTTGAAGGCCTCGATTGTGTGCATCACTGCTAGCATTTCTTTTTGATTTATGTGCATGCATAGCTCCTTTCGTGACCACTGTCCTTGGATACCTCTGCCCTCCATGTGTGCTCCCCAACCTAAGTCTGAAGCGTCTGTTGTAATAGTTTGGGAGGTTTTTGGCTTTGTGAAAGGCAGCCCTCTGTTGGACTGGCTGGCCTGAGCCCACCACAGAAATTCCTTGTGAAGGCATGGAATGAGTGGGATTAAAGTTTCCAAACTGTGACTGTGCTGGGTCCATAAACTCCTTAGGTACCACTGTAGCTTTCTCATATGTAGCCTTGCTTGTGGAATCAGAAGAATACAGGATGCCATGTACCCCAGGGCCTGCAGGATTTTCCTTGCAGTCAGCTGAGTTTGTCTCGTCAGATTCTTGAAGTAATCCGGTAGTTGACTTTGTTTTTCTTCTGTGAGATAAGCCATTTGGGTGGTTGTATCTAGATCCGCACCCAGAAAGGTTATTCTTTGGGATGGAACAAGTCTTGATTTGTGCATGTTGACTGTATATCCCAAGGCCTGTAGAAGATTGATGGTATAATTTAAGCCCTTTATCAGAGTTTGTTGGTTGTCCGCTTGTATAAGGCAGTCATCCAGGTAAGGGTATATTTGTATTCCCTGGAGTCTGCAGTGTGCCACTACTGATGCCAGGCATTTCGTGAATACTCTGGGCGCAGTAGATAAGCCAAAAGGCAATGCTGAGAATTGATAATGCTCTGGGCCTGCAAGAAATCTGAGGCATCTTCTGCAACTGTGTCTGATTGGGACATGCAGGTATGCCTCCTTGAGGTCCAGTGTTACCAGCCAAGACCCCTTGCCCAGCATGGGAAGAAGTTGCTGTAGAGTCAGCATTTTGAATTTTGGCACAATGAGAAAAGTGTTTAGAGCGGACAAGTCCAGTATAGGTCTCCATTGCTTTTCTTTTCTTGGAACAAGGAACAGTCTTGAGTAGAATCCCTGGCCTTGTTCCTGAGGAGGTACTTTTTCTATTGCTTTGATTTGTAGCAGCTTTGAAACTTGTATGAGAGCCTCTGCCCTTTGATTTTGTGGCAGGTTTGGCATGCCTTGTCTTGTTGGTAAAGTATGGAAGTGGAACCTGTGACCTTGGTCTATTATGTCCAGAATCCATTTGTCCTTTGTTAAAACGTGCCAGTTTTTTGAAAATAAGGATAATTTTCCGCCTAAAGGTGCTTCTCTTTGAGCCTTGGTCGGCGGTGTGAAAATCAAGTCATTGTGTTTGTCCCTGTGGAGCAGTAGAAGTCCCTGCGCCACTTCTCTGATTAGTCGGCTGCCATTGGCGTCCCCTGTAGGAGCCTCGGTATTGCCCTCTCCCTCGGGCACGCCTGTTTTTTCCCCTTTGGAACTTGTCAGTGTCTGGAAAGGACCAATTCTTCGAAGGCCAATTCCTGCTGAACCTTGGTGGCTGAACCTGGAGGAAATCTTTGACTGTTTGCACTGATTTAGCCTTTTCCTCAATTGATTTCAACACATCCTGAGCATTAGCACCAAACAGCTTGTGTTTTTCCAGAGGTGCATCTAGAAGCTTTACTTTAACATGATCTGGTAATGCATGTTCTTTCAACCAAGCATGTCTACGTATGACGGCCCCTGTCATTGCTGCTCTACATGAAGCTTCCAATGCATCATAACCACACTGTAGAAAATGATTGCTAACCTGCTGTGTATTATGGACCAAATCCTGCAAGGCCTTTCTATCTAAAGGCTCAGGAGAGGCTAACTTTTTCTGCAAATCATCCATCAAGAAATCCTGATACTGAAACATATGAAAAAGGCAATTAAGGGCCCTCATGGCAAGGGTGGTTGAGGTATAAACCTTTTTGCCCCACCTTTCCAGGGACCTGGATTCCCTGTCTGCGGGCAAAGGATTTTTGGCCATGGAGGTGGCCACTCCTTTGGGCCCCTGGGAAATAGTTTCTAGGTCAACAGAATGGGCCTTAAAAAGATGTTTATGAGTCTCAGGAACCCTGTAGTATCTGTCTGGCTTGACAGGAGCAGGAGGGAGAGAATCAGGAGAAGCACTCGATTCTGAGTACACATCATCCAGAACATCTAACACTGGTGGAACAGCTAAAGGCCTGTGCTGGGGAAGCTTAAGGAAGGTACGGAGCAGTTTCCTGGAGTCAGAGAATTCCTGGCCCTGCCACTGAAAATGCTCTCTCATGGAGTGGAGAATTTCCCCAAAAGAAATATCCTCGGGAGGTGAGGCAGAAGGAATAGATTCCTCAGCATCAGAATCCTCGTAGGCCTGGAAAGACTCTTCCTGGGGTTCTGAATGGTCTGAGTCACCAGAGGCTTCATCTGAGGAAAGGGTATCTGTCTGCTCAACCCTAGGCCTTTTGTCTGAAGGCGGCTGAGAACCTCTGTCAGGATGAGCCTGGGAGCCTCTGATTAATGAAATAAGATCTGCAGCTAAAGTCATGATATGTTTATCAGAAGTGGAACCCTGAGAAAAAGATTTAGGAGGGTGATACTTAGCCTGGCTGGCAGCCTTAGCATGTGTGTAGGCCTTGAAGGACATAGACACCGGAGGCCTAGCTGCCCCACGTGCTGGAGTAACTTTGTCCACCGGTATGGTCTCAGGCAAATCTAGGACTTCGGTTTCTGGAGGAAAATCCACAACCGGCACCGGGGTAGGCTCCGGGGCCGAGGAGAACGGTAAAGCAGTGTCGTCGGTCTGGAGCAGTGGAATTACCGCCTCAGAAGAGACCAATGCACTTGCGGTAGAGGTTTTGGCGTGGAGTCGGAGGAAGTCGCGGGCCAAGGGTGTCGGTCCCGGTCCTTCCGTTTTTTGGAAATATGTGTTGTCGGTTGTTCCGACGGCATGATATAGGAGTACTTTTCACCAAAAAAGTCTTCGGCAAATTCTGCCCGGCGCCTGAGTGTGCGCTTATTGAAGCAAGCACAGGCAGCACAGGCAGAGACGTCGTGGTCTGGGCCAAGGCAGGGAAGGCAGTAAGAATGGAAGTCCTTATGAGGTATTTGTTTACCACAAGACAAACAGTTATTAACTTTTACAGTTTTATCTGACATCGGCTGAGGCAAGAAAAGGTTCCCCAATGGGGTACTTAGCTTTTTGATGACTTCGGTTACTGAAAACACAGGAGCTGGCTGACCGGCACTTGCGAACTGCTTCTGCTTCGGGCACCGTGCAGCAAGAAAGACTGGGGAAGATGGTGTCGGCTGATGCTTTTATACCCCAGCCGCTCTGACGTCGGGGAGGAGGCGACATCAGCCGATGCTGGACCCAGACTTTGGAATCCGGCCGACCGAAGGGCTGCCTGAGGAAGGACAACCCATATGTAAGGACTGCAGTTGCATTCTTGAAGGACATCTGTACTATGTTCATTGTGCATACAGCTGCAGTCATAACAGATGGGTAGAATCCCAAAGCTAAAAAAGGGGTGGTAGGCACTAAGTGAAACTAGGAGGAGCCAGGATGCCCTGCAAGACTGCTGTGGCAAAGCCCGCTCTAGATTTGGAGTATAATGGTAGGTGATAGTGCTTGGAGAAAGTATGTACAGAACTCCAAGTGGCTGCTTCCAAAATATCTTTGGTAGGAACCCCCCCTGAGGAAAGCTGCAGAGGTACTTGTGGCCCTTGTGGAGTGAGATCTGATGCCTGTAGGTACAGTTTTACCATGAAAAGAGTAACAAAAGCGAATGCAGTGGGCTATCCATTTTGAGATTGTCTGTTTGGAAATAGGCTTCCCTTGAGCACCTGTAGCATAGGACACAAAGAGTTGTTCTGATTTTCTGAAAGGCTTTGTTCTGTCCAAATAATAACAGAGCTGTCTGTGAATGTCCAAGGAATGTAGTAGTCTCTCTCCTTTGTTTTGTGGATTAGGATAAAAAAGGTAGGTAAGTGGATAGCCTGATTCAAGGCTACCCTGGATACTACCTTTGGCATAAAAGAAGGGACGGTTCATAAGGAAACTCCGTCTTGATGGAAAATGATGAAAGGCTGCACAGCCATGAGGGCTTGTAGCTCCGAAACCCTGCGTGCTGAGGTGATAGCCAGAAGGAAGGCTGTTTTCCATGACAAATATTGCAGTTTTGTTGAAGCAGCTGGCTCAAAAGGAGGCAGGGTCAGTTTTTCTAGAATGAAATTGAGGTCCCAAGCAGGTACTGGTTGCTTCCTTGGGGGTCTTATATTCTTAACCCCTCTGAGGAACTGTCTTAAGAGAGGGTGAGAGAATAAAGGAGGATCAGTGTTGCATTCTGCAGAAATGGCTGAGGCATGAATTTTGATGGAGGAGAATGAAAGTCCACTGTGTAGCATCTCAGCTAAGTACTGTAATATTTGAGGTAAATTCAGTATTTCAGGATTCTGACCCTTTTTCTGATTCCAGGCACAAAACCGTTTCCATTTTGCGGAGTAGGATTTTCTAGTAGAAGGCCTTCTGGCCTCCAAAATGACATCCTGCACCTCCTTGGAGAGTAGGGTCTGTTGTGAATTTCAGGAATCCTCCATGCGGCTAGATTGAGTGTTTTCAGCTGACTGTGAAGAGTTTTGAAGTTGTGCTGAGTCAGCAGAAGAGGCATTATCAGAAGGATCCATGGTGGGGAATGCGTCCGGCTCCTCAGGAGTGGGTACCAGTGCTGTCTTGGCCAGTCTGGAGCAATGAGAATCATCTTTGGTCTGTCTGCTCTGGCTTTTAATAGAACTTTGGGCAGCAGAGGAAGAGGTGGAAAGGCATAAACTGTCATTGCTGTCCAACTGAGAGTGCGTCCACTTTCCAGGCCTGTGGATGAAAGGTCCTTGAGCAGAATTTTGTCAATTGGTAATTTCTGTGGGTGGCAAAGAGATCTATGTATGGCCTTCCCCATGCTTGAATTATCTTTGTAAAAACTTGAGGATGCAACTTCCATTCGTGTGGATCTGTCATATTTCTGCTTAGGTTGTCCGCCAGCGTGTTTTCCTTGCCTGGCAGGTACTGTGCTTGAAGTTGGATTTGTAATTCCAGAGCCATGTTCCAAAGAGACATGGCTAGCCTGCATAGGGGGTATGAATGAGTTCCTCCCTGTTTGTTTATGTACCACATCACTGTGGTGTTGTCTGTCCTTATCAATAGCTGGCCTGAATTCAGTAGGTTTTTGAAAGCCATAATAGCATTTATTACTGCTAGCATTTCCTTTTGATTGATGTGTAGGTGCTTTTCTTTTTGGGACCATTTGCCCTGAATGCACCGATCTGTCATGTGCGCCCCCCAGGCGTAGTCCGAGGCGTCTGCTGTGATGACGATTTGCTTGAGGCTTGCAGAATGGGAGACCTATGTTTCTTTGGCATGCTTGAGCCCACCACAGAAATTCCTTTTGAAGACATGGAATCAGTGGTATAACTGTTTCCAAACTGTGGCTGTGTTGAGACCATAAGTTTTTTAGGTACCACTGAAGTTTCCTCATATGCAGCTTTGCACATGGGATTAGTAGGATGCAAGATGTCATGAATCCCAGAGCCTGCAGGATTTTCCTTGCAGTCAGCCTGGTGAAGGTTGCCAGTTTTCTGAAGTAATGAGTTAGTTGCCCTTGTTTCTCTGGCATGAGGTAGACCATCTGGGTGTTTGTATTCAAGCTGGCACCCAGGAAAATTATTGTTTGAGAGGTATTAGGCTTGATTTCTTTTTGTTGACTGTGTATCCCAGAGAATTCAACATTATTACAAACGCCAGGTGTTTCAGAAGTATGTGTTCGCTGTCCGCTTGGATCAGGCAGTCGTCCAAATATGGGTATATCTGTATCCCTTGAAGTCTGCAGAAGGCAATTACTGATGCCAGGCATTTCGTGAACACTCTGGGCGCAGTAGATAAGCCAAAGGGCAATGCAGAGACTTGATAATGGGTTGAACCTGCAAGAAATCTGAGGTATCTTCTGCAATCTTGTCTGATTGGGACATGCAGGTATGCCTCCTTGAGGTCCAATGTTACCAGCCAAGACTCCTTGCCCAGCATGGGAAGAAGCTGCTGTAATGTGAGAATCTTGAATTTTGGTACGAGTAAATATGTGTTTAGGATGGATAGGTCCAAAATAGGTCTCCAATCTTTGCCCTTCCTTGGTACCAGGAATAGTCTGGAATAAAAACCTTGACCCTGTTCTTGTGCAGGTACCTCTTGAATAGCTTTCATGTCCATGAGATCTGAAATTTGTTTTTGTGCCTCTGCCCTTTGATTGTGTGGCAGGTTTGGCATTCCTCTCATTCTTGGAAGGGTGTGAAAGTGGAATCTGTAGCCTCTGTCTATAATGTCCGGGATCCATTTGTCTTTTGTGACAATATGCCAATTTTTCGAAAATAATGCCAGTTTTCCGCATAAAGGTGCTGCCAATTGAGCCTTGCTTGGCATGCAAAGGGGAAAGTCATTGGTTCTGCTTTCTGAATGGCTGTGAACTATCCTCACCACCTCTTGGTGTAGGTGCTTGCCATTGTCTGCCTCTAAATGATCCTTGAGCTTGCCCTCTACCCCTCGGGCGCCTGTATCTACCTCTTTGAGGTCTGTCCGTGGCTGGAAAGGACCAATTTTTTGAAGGCCAGTTTCTACTGAAACGTGGAGGTTGTACCTGTAGGAAATCTTTCACTGTTTGCATTGATTTTGCCTTTTCCTCCATTTTTTTTAATACCTCCTCAGCTTTAACACCAAACAATACATCTTTTTGAAGAGGTGCATCTAGTAGTTTAGCCTTGACATCATCTGGTAAGGTTTGCTCTTTGAGCCAAGCATGTCTACATATGACTGATCCTGTAACAGCAGCTCTACATGAGGCCTCTAAAGCATCAAAACCACATTGCAAGGTATGTTTACCCACTTGCTCTGCACTATGTAACAAATCCTGCAACTCAACTCCTTCAAGTATGGTTGTTCAGGTTGTGACATTTTACCTTTCAACTGAGATAACAAAAACTGTTGATACTTTAACATATGGAACTGACAGTTATTGCCCTCATGGTTAAGGTGGCCGAGGTGTATACCTTTTTCCCCCACCTTTGTAAAGCTCTGGAATCTCTCTCTGAAGGTAATGGATTTTTGGCAGTGGACGCCTTAATTCCCTTGGGACCCTGTGAAATGGTTTCTGGGTCAGCCGCATGGCTTTTGCATAGGAATTGGTGTGAATCAGGAACCCGGTAATACCGGTCAGGCTTGACTGGAGCTGGAGGCAGAGAGTCTGGGTTGAGGCTGGCCTTGGAATACACATAATCTAGTATGTCTAAGACAGGAGGGATAGCCAGAGGCCTGTGCTGAGGGAGCAAGAGGAAATCCCTGAGCCTTTTCTTGGAGTCTGAGTAATCTTGGCCTTCCCAGTGGAAGTGTTCCCTCAAGGTATGCAAGGTTTCCCCAAAAGAGTAGTCCTCAGGGGGGAGACAGAGGGAATGGACTCCTCTGCATCAGAATCTTCAAAAGGGGAGTATGAATCTTCCTGGTCTTCAGAAAGTTCTGAAGTAATGGAGGCCTGGTCCAAGGAAGGGTATTCTTCCTCCACTCTGGGCCTTTTGTCCGAGGGGGGTTGGGAACCCCTGATAAGAGTAATCAAATCCTCAGCCATTTTGAGCATCTGCTTTTTAGGCACGGGGCCTTGAGAGGGGCCCTGTGGAGCTTGTCTTTTAGAAAGCATGGCTGCTTTAGATTTAGTGAAAGCCTTAATGGAAAAAGAAGAAGAAGGCCTGAAGACACCTTGAGAGGTGGCAGGCCTGTCTAAACTCTGAGTTTCCCCACCAAGAGTGGCTTCGGTATATGTAGTCGGGGTGTGGGCCGAAGATCCTGCAACCTCGGGCACAGAAGACACCGCTAATGAAGTGTCATTGGTAGTCAGGGGCTGCTTAGGCGCCTCGCTGAGAACCGGAGCACCAGTAGTCTGCTTTAGCGTGATGTCGGTAGAAGTCGCGAACCTCTTATGTCGGTCCTTATCTTTGTGTCTTTTACTCAAAACTGGAGTCGGATTATTCGACGACATATTGTAATTAAACTTTTTGCCAAAATAGTGTTGGGCGAACTCCGCCCGACGCTTAACAGTGCGTCTGTTGAATGTAGCACAAAAACGACAGGCCGAGACGTCGTGGTCTGGGCCTAAGCAAGGAATGCAAAGGGAATGGAAATCCTTATGCGGTATTTGCTTCCCACATGAAATGCAATTATTAACTTTGTCTGACATCGGTCTGAGGCAAGAAAAATTTCCCCAACGGGGTACTTAGCTTTCAAGAAGACTTTGGTTGAAAAATATTCGTAATCTCAGGAGCTGGCCAACCGGCACTTGCGAACTGCTTCTGCTTCGGGCACCGTGCGGCAAGAAAGACTGAAGAAAATGGCATCGGCTGGTTCTTTTATACCCCTGTCGCACTGACGTCAGGGAAGAAGCGACGACATCTGACGCCGGACCTAGACTTTGGAATTCTGTCGATCGAGGACCCACCTGATGGCAGGAAAACCCATCTGTTATGACTGCAGCTGTATGCGCGATGAACATCTGAAAATGCCAGGAAGCAACAGAGAAACAAAAACTTCCCGAAAAGGGCAGGAATCGGGATATGGAGATAAGAATCCTTGAGATCCAGAGACACCAATAAACCTGAGGAAGCAAAAGGGGAAACAAAGTCTGAAGGGATAACGTTCAAAATGAGGGCATCTACAAAAAAGTGTTTAGATGAGAGAGGTCTAGAATTGTTCTCCAAGTACCCTCTTTTCTGGGTACAAGAAACATCCTGGAGTAAACCCCCCTCCCCCTTTGGGACACAGGCACCTCTTGAACAGGACCCCGAGTCAAAAGGTGCCAATGCACCTCTGAAAAGGAGAGTTGTGCTGGAGGAGTCTGAGGAATACCTATAAAAGAGGAAAGGTATTTCCAAACCATGATATACCTCTGACAAATAATGGATAGGATTCAAGAACCGGAGTAATCTGTAGCCAAACAGGAAGAGACAGAGAGAGAGAAAGACAAAGAGAAAAGTACAGTTTTGTACCTACCATAAATGTAGATGTCCGAACTGGATAGCATCTGCAGTCATAACAACTGGGTTGTCCTGTCGTCAGACAGCCCTTCAGTCGGCCGGATTCCAAAGTCCGGGTCCGGCTTCGGCTGATGTCGCACTTCACCCGACGTCATCTCTGTTGGTCTTCGGGTATAAAGGCATCAGCCGACGCCATTTTCCTCAGTGTTTCTTGCCCCAGATGCCAGAAGCCCTCTTGAAGGCTAAAATTTGGATAGATGCCAATGTTTCCAAAAAGATAGAGGTAAACACAAAAATAAGCATGTATGTACATATATATACAAACAAATACACCATAAAAGACTCCCCCCCACCAGCTAGCTATTAGGAGAGTAAACACCCTAGGTGTACCACAGAGGGAAGGAGGGAGGTAATCCTGACTGCAGATGCTATCCAGTTCGGACATCTACATTTATGGTAGGTACAAAACTGTACTATGTCCTTCATGGATGCATCTGCAGTCATAACAACTGGGTAGAATACCATAGCCAACTAGGGAGGAGGATAAAACTAGATTATGGTGTGTTTAGGATCCCTTGCAGTACAGCAGTGGCAAACCCTGCTCGGGATCTGGAGTATAGAGGCAAATTATAATGCTTGGCAAATGTATGCACGGAGGTCCAAGTAGCCGCCTCAATAATGTCTTTGGTTGCCACTCCTCGTAAGAAGGCTGTGGTAGTGGCTGTTGCCCTTGTAGAATGAGGCCTTATGTTCTGTGGAATTGGTTTTCCATGGAAGGAGTAACAGAATCGTATGCAATTTCCTATCCATTTGGAGATTGTCTGTTTGGAAATAGCTTTTCCTTCCCTTCCTGTTGCATAGGCTACAAAAAGCTGGTCAGTCTTTCTGCTATTTTTGTTCTGTCCAAGTAGTAGCGTAGCTGTCTATGTACATCCAAGGTATGTAGTATTCTTTCCCTCTGTTTTGTGGGTTGGGAAGAAGGTAGGTAGGTGGATTGCCTGGTTTAAAGACACTCTGGATACCACCTTAGGCATAAATGTAGGATTAGTCCTCATGGACACTCTATCTTGGTGGAAGATTAGGAAGGGTTGCACTGCCATTAAGGCCTGTAGTTCTGAAACCCTCCTTGCTGAGGTAATTGCCAGTAGGAAAGCAGTTTTCCATGACAGGTGTTGTAGGTCTGCTGTTGCTGCTGGTTCAAAGGGTGATAGTGTCAATTTTTCTAGTACAAAGTTTAAGTCCCAAGCTGGTAATGGTGGTTTCCTTGGAGGTTTTACATTCTTGATTCCTCTGAGGAACTGCCCGAGCAAAGGGTGCGAAAAAACAGGTGGATCAAAGCTGTACTCTGCTGAAACAGCTGATGCATGTATCTTGATGGAGGAGTAGGAGAGGCCTGAATGAAGAAGTTCGGCCAGATACTCCAGAATGTTAGGCATATCTATGTTTGACACCTCTTTTCCTCTTTCAGTACACCAAATGACAAACCGTTTCCATTTTCCAGCATAGTTCCTTCTTGTTGAAGGTCTGCGTGCTTCAAGAATAATGTCTTTAACTCTTTGGGAAAGTTCTGGATTAGCTGCTGCTATGTGATGTTCCATGCAGCCAGTTGCAACGTTTTTAGGTTTGGATGTATGATGCTGTAGTTGTTCTGAGTTAACATCAAAGGCATCAGGGTATTGGCCACATATTGTTCGAGACATGCTCCTCAGCAGTGGGTACCAGTGTTGTCTTGGCCAATTTGGAGCTATCAGGATTATCCTTGGACGTTCTTCCTTGATTTTTAGTAGTACTTTGTGTATCAAGGGAAGAGGTGGGAATGCATATGCTGTTAGGCCTTTCCAGCTGAAGGAGAGCGAATCCACCTTCCATGCTAGTGGGTGGAATGTCCTTGTGCAGAATTTTTGAGCTGGTGATTGAGAGGTGATGCGAATAGATCTATCTGAGGCATTCCCCATTTCTTTGAGATGGTCTTGAAAATGTCCGGGTGCAGCTTCCATTCGTGGGCATCTGATGTGTTTCTGCTTAGTATGTCTGCTAGAGTATTTTCTTTTCCCGGTACAAATATTGCCTGTAACTGGATGTTGTAGCTGAGTGCCAGGGTCCACAGCTCCAAAGTCATTCTGCATAGGGGGTATGAATGAGTGCCTCCCTGTTTGTTGATGTACCACATGACTGTGGTGTTGTCTGTCCTTATCATCAACTGGCCCTCTTGGAGAAATGGTCTGAACTTTTGGATTGCCAGTTTTACTGCCAGCATTTCTTTTAGGTTGATGTGCAGGTGAAGTTGATCCTGTGTCCACAATCCTTGCACGCATTTGTCCAGCATGTGGGCCCCCCATCCTAGGTCCGAAGCGTCTGTTGTGATGGTCTGGCTTGCTTGACATCTGCGAAAGGGTAGCCCTGGATTTGACTGGCATGCCTGAGCCCACCATAGGAACTCCTGTTTTAAGCATGGAATTAGTGGGATTTCTGTTTCTAGGCTGTGCCTGTGTTGGGACCATAAATTCTTTAGGTACCACTGTAGTTTTCTCATATGTAGTCTGGCAAGTGGGACCAAGATTATGCATGATGCCATGAAGCCCAAGGCCTGTAGTACTTTTCTCGCTGTTAACTTGTTCAGTTTTGTTAGAGCCAAGAAGTAAAGAGGAAGTTCTTTTTGTTTTTCTGCAGTTAGGAATGCCATTTGTTTTACTGTGTCCAATTCCGCGCCCAAGAATGTCCTTGTTTGGGATGGTATCAGCCTTGACTTTTGTAAATTGACTGTGTATCCCAGTGCTTGTAGCAAGTAAATGACCCTTTGTAAATCTGTTGTCAGCTTGCTTTTGTTGTCCCCTTGTAGCAGGCAGTCGTCCAGGTATGGGTAAATTTGAATTCCCTGTAGTCTGCAATGGGCGATTACTGATGCCAGGCATTTTGTGAATACTCTGGGCAGTAGATAAGCCAAAGGGCAATGCTGAGAATTGATAGTGCTCTGATCCTGCAAGAAATCTGAGGTATCTTCTGCAGATTGGTCGAATGGGGACGTGCAGGTATGCCTCCTTGAGATCTAGAGTTACCAGCCAACACTCCTTGCCCAGCATGGGAAGAAGTTGCTGTAGGGTCAGCATTTTGAATTTTGGGACAATGATGTATGTATTTAGGGTGGACAGGTCGAGAATTGGTCTCCAACTTTTTTCCTTTCTTGGCACTAGGAATAGTCTGGAGTAGAACCCCTTTCCTTGCTCTGCTGTTGGCACTCTTTCCACAGCTCTCATGTTTGCTAACTGCATTATCTGTTGTAGAGCCTCTGTTTTTTGATTTGGAGGTAGATTTGGCATTCCTCTTTTGACTGGTAAAGTGTGGAAGTGGAACCGGTAACCTTGATCTATGTTTTTTAAAATCCACTTGTCCTTTGTTATATAGTGCCAGTTCTTTGCAAATAAGGTTAACTTTCCGCCTAGAGGTGCTGCTATTTGTTCCCTGGTAGGCGGATGTAGGGTTAAGTCACTGTGGCTGTGTTGATGTAGTGGCAGTGGTTGTGTCTGTGCCTCTGTTGTTGCCTTGCCACTGTCGTCCTCTGTAGGCACCTCCTCTGGATTGGTTTCTGCCTCTGGAGCGTCTATTCCTGCCCCTTTGAGATCTTGTGGAGTCAGGAAAGGACCAATTTTTGGCAGGCCAGTTCCTGCTAAACCTTGGGGGTTGAACCTGCAAGAAATCTTTAACCGTTTGAACAGATTTTGCCTTTTCTTCCATTTTCTTCATAACCTGCTGGGCAGGTGTACCAAACAAACTTGTCTTATCCATAGGAGCATCTAGCAACTTAGCTTTAACATGGTCGGGTAAAGCTTGCTCCTTTAGCCATGCATGCCTTCTTATCACTGTGCCAGTCATGGCTGATCTAAATGAAGCCTCCAGTGCATCATAGCCACATTTTAAGGAATGGTTACTAACCTGTTGTATGTTATTTACCATTTCTAATACATATTTCTTATCAAGAGATTCATCAGTGGTTAGCTTTTTGGTTAACTGATCAAGCATAAACTCTTGGTATTGTATCATGTGAAACTGACAGTTTAAAGCTCTAGCTGAGAGAGTAGCTGAAGTGTAAACCTTTTTGCCCCATCTGTCTAATGACCTTGCTTCCCTTTCAGAAGGAATAGGGTTTTTAGCTATGGTCGCGGCTACTGCCTTGGGACCCTGGGATACAGTTTCGGGGTCTGCAAGTGGGGCCTTGTAAAGGTGGTGATGAGTGTCTGGCACCCTGTAAAACCTGTCTGGTTTGGCAGGGGCTGGAGGTAAAGAATCTGGTGCGGAGCAGACATTATTGAAAGCATCATCCGCCACAGAGAGAACAGGAGGTATAGCTAAGGGCCTGTGCTGTGGAAGGTGCAGAAAGGTCCTAAGTCTTTTTCTGGAGTCTGAAAAATCCTGTTGCTGCCATTGGAACTGCTCTCGCATGGCATGCAAGGTTTCCCCAAAGGAGAATTCTTCTGGCGGGGAAGCAGCTGGAATGGATTCTTCAGCATCAGAGTCTTCAAAATTGGAGAAAGGAGCCTCTGGCTGGTCAGTTATGTCTGATTCATCGGCAGAATCATCAGAGGACACTGGCTCAGGGGGCTCTGCCCTAGGTCTCTTCTCTGGGGGCTGAGAGGCCCTGTCTGGGTGAGATTGAGATCCTCTAATTAATGAAATTAAATCTTCTGCCAGAGTAAGCATTTGAGAACTAGAAGAGGGCCTGGTTGTAGGGGTTTAACAGGCACTGTTTTAGTAGTCTTGGCTGCTTTAGCCCTGGCGAAGGCCTTAATGGATATGGCTGCTGGAGGCCTAGCAGCACCACGTGCTGGGGTAGAGACATCCAAGGGAATAGTGTCTGATAAGTCAGTGGCAACCACCGTAGTGGGTAAAATTTCTGAGGCCGATTCAAGAGTGGTAGCAGGGGCCTCAGTTGTAGAGATAGATTCAGCTGTACTTTGATCAGTTTTCTCGGTTTCAGCGAAACCGAGACACTCATGATTTGCTTAGCCATGGTTTCGGCGAAACCGCGGACCGCGAGTGTCGGTCTTTATCTTTGCGTTTCTTGGCAGATTGGGTAGTCGGAGGGTCCGACGGCATAATGTACGCAAAATCAGAACCGAAAAACTGTTCTGCAAACTCAGACCGACGCCTAAGCGTTCGTCGGTTGAAAGAAGCACAGGCCGAACAGGCTGCTACGTCGTGGGCTGGGCCTAAACAAGGCAGACAATAAGAGTGGAAATCTTTATGAGGTATTTGTTTCCCACAGGTTAAACAATTATTAACTTTTTCTGACATCGGCTGAGGCAAGAAAGAGTCCCCAACGGGGTACTTAGCTTTAGAAGTCTTCGAAGCAGTATTCGGTAGAAGTAATCTCTGGATCCGACCGACCGGCACTCGCGAACAGCTTCTGCTTGAGCCACGCGGCAAGAAAGACGGAGGAAAATGGCGTCGGCTGATGCCTTTATACCCGAAGACCAACAGAGATGACATCGGGTGAAGTGCGACATCAGCCGAAGCCGGACCCGAACTTTGGAATCCGGCCGACTGAAGGGCTGCCTGACGACAGGACAACCCAGTTGTTATGACTGCAGATGCATCCATGAAGGACATCAGGAAAGTGACTAGGATAGTCAGACAGCACCTGGTTTATCTAAAAAAAAGGATACTTCTGAGGACAGAAATCTGAGTAGCCTTAGCAGGTGCAGACCATTTGCCACCCTTTTTACTCTTAGGAGGAGGGAGAGACTGCCTGTGAACAAAGGCTGACTTATTGGGGTAGCCTCTCTGAAATTTAGGCACAGGAGAAAAACACATTTAAATTCCTGTAAAGACTTGCTCTTATCCTGAAGGGACTTAAGAACACAGCAGCACAGCTTCACCAAACAAGTGTTTATTATTAAGAAAGGCTTCCATCAACTTAGCCTTAATATCATCATGCAAAGGTTGAAGCCAAAGCCTAGAATACCTCCTCATCAATGACACAAAAGCAGCAGTCTTAAAAGCATCTGCTGCATCATAACTATACCTGATGGAATGACGAGCCACCTGGGAGAAGTCCCTAACAGGTACAAGGTAAAAGTTCTACTCTCAAGAGTCTGGAAGACCAGAAATCTGACAGGCCTGGCATAGCAGAACCAACAAATACCTGGGACATATGGGTATAATTTTCTGTTTAAGCAATCCCATAACATGTTGCTGGTACTTAAGCATATGAAATTGACAGTTTAAGGCCCTGACTGCCAAGGTTGCAGATGTATAAACCTTTTTTCCCCATCTGTCCAGTGCCCAGTCGGAGGGGGTAGGGCTCTTTGCTGTTGAGGCCTTAACTCCCTTTGGACCCTGTGAAATAGTTTCAGGAACAGCAGCAGGGTTTCTAAATAGAAATGTATGAGAGTCAGGGACCCCGTAATATCTGTCAGGCTTACTGGGAGCCAGAGGTAAGGAGTCAGGGGTCAGGCTTGACTCTGAAAACACATCATCCTGAAAACACATCATCCACAATGTCTAAAACAGGGGGAATGGCTAAAGGCTTGTGCTGAGGGAGAAGGAAATCCCTGATCCTCTTTCTTGATTCTGAAAAGTCTTGACTCTCCCAGGGAAAATGCTCCCTCAAAGTATGCAAGGTTTCTCCAAATGAATAATCCTCAGGAGGAGATGCACATGGAATAAACTCCTCAGCATCAGAATCCTCATAGGGAGGTAAAGATAATTCCTGATCATAAGAAATAGAAACCTGACCTGAAGATTCATAGTCAGTGTCTTGCCTAGGCCTCTTATCTGGAGGGGGATGGGTACCCCTGATCAAGGTAATGAGGTCTTCAGCCATTCTGATCATCTGTTTTTTTTAGGCATAGAGGCCTGTGCACGTGGCTCAGGCGTTGGTTTTTTAATTTTAGAAGATGTCTTTGCCTTTGGTTTTGCAGCTTTTGTCGGTTTGATATATAAATGTTGAGGTCTGAATACACCTTCAGAAGCCGGTGCCTGCTCAGCGGCTCTGAACCCATTTGAGGCAGATACATCCGTCGGTCCAATACCTTGAGTATCTTGTGGCATGCCGGACTCCACATGGGTGTCGGTAGAGGCCTGCTATTCGAAGGTAGTGGGTATCAGGGGCTGCGAAAGTGCCTCACTGAGTACTGGTGAACCAGCGACTGGCTTAGGAGAAGCTTCCTCATCGGTTTTGGATCTCGACTGCCTTTCTCTGTCCTTTTCTTTGCATTTTTTTATGTACTCCGGTAGTCGGATTGCTATCCGACAACATTTTTGGGTAGTTAAATCTGTTTCCAAAACACTTAGATGCAAAAATATACCGACACTTAATAGTGCGTTGGTTAAATCTAGCACAAAACTGACAGCTAGGCACATTGTGGTCAGGGCCTAGGCAAGGAATACAGTATAAATGGAAATCCTTATGAGGTATTTGCTTCTCACAAGTAATACAATTAACTTTTTCTGACATTGGTAAAAAGCAAGAAAAAAGTTTCCCCAATGGGGTACTTAACTTTAGTGAACACTTCGGTTCTGAAACCCAAACTCAAATATTTCAGTAGTCGGCCGACCAGCACTTGCGAAATGCTTCTGCTTCAGGCACCGCGTGGCAAGAAAGACTAAAGAAAATGGCGTCGGCTGCATATTTTATACCCCCGACGACCGGACGTCATGGAAGAGAAGACAGCAACCGACGAAGGACCCAAGACTTTGGAATTCAGGCCAGCTGAGGGCAACCTGCCAGCAGATTACCCAAATGTAATGACTGCAACAGTGAAACACGAAGAACATTCTACAGGCACAGAGATTCCTGGATTTTGAAAACACAAACTCCCTGGACCAGATCTTCAATACACCAACCAGGGGTGCAACCATACTGAATCTGGTCCTCGCTAATGTGGGAGAGTGCCGCACACCCCCCCTACTGTAATCCCTTCCCTGGTAAGTTCAGATCATAAAATGGTCTCCTTTGAAGTAAAAAACAAAACCTGGACCCCCAGCTAAACCTGGAATATTTAGGAACTATTCTAATGCTAACCTCCTGCTATTAAGTGAGAACCTGACAACATTTCAAGGCCCCATAAACCTAAGAACACTGCTGCCTATGCAGAACTGTTCACAGAAACTCTGTACAAGCATGTTAATAGCTGCATAAAGGTAGCTGTACCCACCATAAATAAGTATAGAACCAACTCAAAAAACATTTATGGGTTTTATGGCTAGTTGACCAAATTACGTGGTGCAGGGTACAAGCACCTAAACAGCAGAAAGAAAATGTGCACTAGAAGAATAATGCAGTACAACTTCAGAAGAATAACACTCAAAGTTAAATAAGTGCCCACCAGAGATGCACATTATTAAAATCTCTGAAAATTACTAACTGTACAGAAGAAAACAAACAGTTTGCAGAATAAATGAATTTAATGGCATTCAACGTGGGAAAGGCAACAAATGTCAATGTCTAGACAGTGAAACAGGGTGAATATATTAAAGATCGGAACAAATTAAAATTTAAGATTCAAACTGCACAAAACCACAACTTGGAAAGAAGGAATAATAAATAGAGGGCGGCCATAGAATTTATCATATTTCTTAACAGAAAATACCACAGGGGAAAAAAACTGACCAGAGAGCAACAGAGATAAAGCGCTGTAAAAAAGATATCTAGAGAGAGCAGTCTTGACACACAGTATTACAGGTTTAACTGAAAGAACTAGTTGCCATGGCAAGCTTTACATACAAGATAACTACAGAGTATCAGTAACAGTTCAGTTATTACTAAGGATGGGCTTCCTCATGCCAGATCTTTGTTTCAGAAATATAGATCTTACCCAGAGGATAAACAGTCTAAGGGTAATTTGGACAACTTCATAAATAAAAACAAATCTGTAATGCTTAGATTTTGTTTTGTGTGCCTGGACAGCCTGATGTTCCAAGCTCATAATACTACATTTTAAATTATTTCCATTGCACTACTTTATAATGATCAGCTATAGTCTATTACACTAATGTCTGGACTCCAGCTTCTTACTAACCAAAGTCTGACTCCTTGTAGGTCCATTAAACAGCCAACAGGCCATGGGTTCCATATGTGTGCATGCGAGAGAGAGAGGGAGGGGTTTAAGGGCCTACAACCTGGTTAACACAGTAGGTATCAGTTTAAGCATAATAAGACTTCTCTGAGCAACACTGGATCTTCGTCTGAAAGATTCCAGAAAGGCCCAGAACCACTTTCAAGCACCAGAACTAAAATCTCATAATGGCATTTCATTGTCTCTGAACGGAGTGTGCTTAAATTGAGAATTTAATGCTGCAACACTCTGACAAGCAGAATCCATATGCACATTAAAGCTTTCCTCTCTATGGAGAGCCTCAAGTTTATGAAGAGTGGCTAGTAGGCTACTTAAGGAAGACATTTCAGTTTTAAGTCCTGGAAAACAAAGCAGCCTTGAATTAACAAGGCTGATTCTCTAAGTAATGCAGTGACATTTTTCTAAAACCTTGGTTGCTCCTGATGTTGTCATCCTGAAGATGAATTTCTTGTAGAAAATCCTTCTCACTACTACTAAACAGGCATTCCAGATGGATTCTATAAGTTAAACCCTTGGTTCCACCATTTTAGAAAATATACGTTTGCAATGGACAACTGCTCTTTGGTATCCATATGGATGAAAAAGTGCGCCCCCCCCCAGGTCACAGTAGTAAACAAAAATTAAAGCAACAGAGAATATACTATCATCATTCAGACATAACTCCATGATAAATGCCAGAGTGTTGACTAGATCTTCACTAACATTAGTCTTGTTTCCCTAATCGGTCCCAAACTGCACAAAACAAAATAAAAGACAGACAATGCAATGAAAAATGTATTTGTACAATAGATAGTCACATTCTTTGAGTACGAAGATAACAGCAGACAAAAGCCACTTAGCTCCAAGCTATACATGATCCCTCTATTCCCTTTTCACTACATGCTATGATAGCCCTTACATTGATATAGTTGCACGTGAGACGCACACACTCACACTCACACTCACACTCACACTCACACTCACACTCACACTCACACTCACACTCACACTCACACTCACACTCACACTCACACTCACACTCACACTCACACCCCTCCTACAAACATGCTTCAATTTTATGGCAATTAGAAATGTATCGGAAAATAAAAATCAAAAATACAAAAAGCTCTCATCATGGACAGAGTACTGCCTAAATTTCTGGAAGTCAGGAAGCCTATTTCTCCAAATCTAACTAAGCCACTAATATTCAACAAAAAGAAAAAAAACAACATTAAAAATGAAAGAAGAACGAATCAACTACACCTAAACTTCCAGTGCTAAATTTCTTAGAATATACTGCTGCGGAGACCAACCGTAGCGGAGTATTCAAGGTAATGCCTACAACGGTTAACCAATGCCAATGGTGGCTAAGGCAATGGGATCAAATGAAAAATATCCTAAAATACAGGAGAAACTAAGGGAGAGTCAAGGCAGAACTACTATCTACAAATGTTCAAATCAAGAGTTATTCCTGAAAAATGAGAGAAGGCAAATTAATTATTTGCAAAGAGCAACAAAAATCTGGAAACCAGTTTCACCTCTTCAATAGGAGAAACAAACTGTAAACTCGCCTAAACAGACAAATGACAACAGCAGTACTTCCTTAATGTATAAGAAATACCTGGAATCTGATAAAGAAATTGATACAGCAAAGATTCAATGTAAGGAAATATTTGCAAACAAAGCATACAGCTAAACAAAGTGTCTTGCCACATGGTAATGGAGGTTACAGAACCAACTATGTGGCAGAACAGAGGACATCCAATAAAGTACAATCTAAGAAGGGGAGGGAACAAGCGCAGCAAGTACAACACTCCTTGGAAAAAGTGTGGTTAAATGTCTTCACTATCTTTTTTTGTAATGCTGTTTACTGCACCTTTCACTAAACCTATTAAACTGTAAGAGAAACCCATATAAATCAAAATGCACCTTCCAAAGATGTCAATAATATTGTTGTGGTTGTCTCCAAATATAAACTACATAAACTGTTTAACATGAGTGGTTGGTTACAAATGAGAAAAAGCATACAAAATTAGTAGTTGATAAGCAATGAGCCCTAAAACTGTTAAGGTAATCACCTTCATTAGTTTAACAGCAGAACTGCTCCAATGTCTATATCTGATGGGAAGAAAAAAAAAATCGCTCTAATAAATGTGAAAATTATGGTAAAGGTCTTACCCTGCTCAAGTCGCTTGATCTGTTGTATCTGGTCAACTGTCTTTTTCAAAATTCTGCATTTGTCTGGCTTAACACTTAGGCTGTCAATGTCCCTGATGTTGGCAGACAAGAGTTCAGCAAGCTCCTCAATGTATTTATTCTCTCTTTCTCGACGCCGCTTCTCCAAACTAGAAACAAAAATAATATTAATGGTAAAATGTTTAATCAGTTACCCTGGTATTACTTTGTCACCTCCCCACCACAAAAAAAAAAAAAAAAAACTTTAGCTCTGTACTTCCCAGAATGGTAGCTTTATTTAACCTCTGCTCAACCACCGGAAACCAACAGACTGGATTGCCTCTGGTGCCTATTCTGCCAGGCAATGAACTGACATGATCAAGTTCCTCCTCTAACCCACAAATCTTCTACATTGTAGGAACTCTCCAAATCGATTCCTTGGCTAAGACATTTACATCCCAATAGCCACAATGTGAATATGTAACCTATTAGGAAAAGCAAAACACGGCTTCTCTCCAGATGTCTCCAGCCTTGCTGCATCTTTGGGACTCAAAGGCACCCTGCAGCAATAAACACTGCAACAGGATTACCTTTGTTCCCTAGGAAATGCTAGGTATGTTCAAAATCTCAAAAACACAACACAGCAATGCGTTAAGTGGATTGTGAACAATGTTACCTACACTGAGGCTGAAGATACAAGTAAACCTACTGCCCAATAAACTTGTCTCTAACGTCACCCCTTTCTCCCCTCCGTCTGTACATAAAAATGGCTCACCTCCAGCTATCACAAAAGCTCAAATGCTAAAAATGCTGCATAGATGGGTCCTGACAATATACCTGGATGCATCTTAAATAGCATGAAGCATGATTTAGCCACACCCTTAACAACAATGTTCAGTTTCAGCCTCCGTACAGGTTTTGTACCAAGCAAATGGAGAACTACAGTCATTCCTTGAAACTCATCAATCAGACTTGTATCTCCAAACACTGGAACTATCTCAGTTTCAGTTCATTAAGGACAAGTCAGGCATACTCAACCTGGTGGAATGTTTCTTTTTTAAATGTCACCAAAGCAATGGGTGAAGGCAAAAGAGTACACACCACATACCTCAACCTGGCCTAATGTTTTGAAACAATTCCCTATCCAGACATTGTAGAAAAGATTAATAATCTGGGAATAAACCTGTGTCACCCAATGGATTGCCATATGGCTCACAGATAAAACACAAGAAATCAAAACAGTGGAAGTTACCTCCACAAACAGGCCAGTCACCAGTGCAGTCCCCCAGGGTTCTGTGCTGGGACCTTTCTAAAGTAAAAGCTAATATCAAAGGGTTCTGCCTGACTAAGTATGTAGATGACTGAAGGCTAGCAGCACTCACTGGAATCCCCAATTATCCACCCATCCGGCAGGATAGTTTAGCCCAAATAAATAACTGGTGCCAAAATAGAGGACTGAAGCTAAATGCCAAAAAATGTATTACTGTATCCTTTGCAGAGTCATCTACCCAAATATACTACCACACTTACAGTATGACCCTAAGAGTTGACCCAGCTGTTCAGGATTTGGGATATTGGACACTGACCTGACTTTTGACAAAAATGTGTCCATTGTTGTAAGAAGAACCTTCTATATTGCACAGCTTATAAATAAAGGGATTGTGTCTAAATCTAGGTTTATCAGCGTCTCCCTTTACTCAGTGCTCATTAGGCCAATCGCTGAATACAATGCCCTCTTTGGCATGAATCGGTCCAGACACAAGAAAATGGAAAGCTGACATAGTTACCCAACGAAACATGTCTTACGTGAACCAACTCAAAGCCCTGCTATTATACTCTGTATCCTTTAGACAGATAAGAGTTGAAATGTGGCTGGCATACAAGGCATTCTCTAATCCAATACGGACGGCTCTACCACACATCAGCAACACAAATGGCATCAAACTACTGATCTTAACCTCTTCTGTAATATCAACAGAATGGTTTGGAGGAACAGGTATTTTTTGCTCAGGGCACCAATGCTCTGGAAGACTCCTCATCCACATAAAACAAAGTTCATCCCTGTCCATACTCAAGCGCAACTTGGATCTATAGATGGGAAACAGAAATTTTACCCCAGGACTGCCTCTTGTACTACTAATAGGCAGCTTCTAAATGCTTTATGCCATGCATGGGTCCCTTCAAATTGCAAATTGTTTATGGTATGATCCTAGCTATTCTCAATACAGACACACACACACATATATATATATATATATATATATATATATATATATATATATATATATATATATATATATATATGGGTTAAGGCCAATCTATAACCACATGGGATAGGTTAAATCCAAGCACTAAAACGGAAGTTGGTTGGGCTTAAAATGGTCTGCAACAGCAGCTCGAATAGCACTTACCTATGAACCTATAAATGGTGAGATATCAAAAAAAAAATTTTTTTTTTTTGCTTTTGCTTTTGTTCTGCTAAATACTTGAGCTTTGGCCGGCTAAGATCTGCCTGCAATCAAATGGACATATAAGTGAATTTAAGTACACTTTTATCTGCACTTTTTTCATATAGTACTGCATTCTGTGTTTTTGTTTCTTACTGAATATTAGTTGAACTGAAAATTGTAGCTCTCTGTCTCAACAATTAGTTTCCAACCCTCCTCCCTGTTCTTGTTTTGGTGTTAATCTTGGTGGCTTTGAAACTGCACGCCCCTCTTGTAAATTTGTACTTGGATACTCCTTCTAGGCCCATCTCATCTGCTCAGTCAACTGAGTGCAGTGAGGTCATATTCTGATTTCAGGCACTCCTACTGTGTACAAAGAGAGCATTTGGGGGAAAAAAAAATTCTAAATTTGTTTCCTGCCCTTCCTGTAAGTACTCTAATCCACATACATATTTGCTGTATCCATGACTATTTGTAAGCTTCTGAGCCCCCAAACCTTTCTGTGCTGGAGAGAAGCCTTCTAGCTTAATTTTGTTTCTTAAAACTAGACAGTTTTTTTAGTTTCAGCACTCAAATCTGTTTCTTTGAGCTCAGCACTTATTCAAAACTCGTTGTAAGCACTAAATAAGCTACAAATTACTACAGCACTCAACTTTCCTCACTTGTCTAGAGGAAAGCAGTTTTTAGTACTTAATAAATAAGCACCTATCCAGGCATGTCTAAGGGTCATCCCTCTGTGTTTTCTCCTGTCTACCTGATGAATCTGGGCATCTTGGGGCAATGCAGGAATTGCTTCATGTACACAGACAACCCTCTCCTCCTACCACCCAACACTACAACCTGTGAGAGATGCACTTATATAGCCAAACTGGAAGTAAAGCTCTCTAGACCCAGGACTGGAATAGACAGTCAAGAGGAGAAGGTAAACACTTGCACCACACCACACTCATCACATAGTTGCTCAAAATCTACACCAACAAAACACACACAGAAATGCAAAACACACACCTACATTCGCAGAGGCTCTCAATAAAAACCTGCCCAAGCAACAGGGACCTCCAAAGCACAAATGTAAGCAAACTCCACTCCCAACACTACCCAAACGACACATAGCCCACAATTTCAGTGTGCCACTCAACCACAGCCCTTAAGGCATAACAATATACCCAACACTCTAGTCATAGGTGACTCTATAGTCAGGCACACTGATGTTCCACTCACCAGGCTAAACAAGGACAAAGTCACTGTCAGCTGCCTGTCTGGTGCCAGGATCTGCCACATAACGCAAAAACTCAGGTCACTCCACAACAAATACAAACATGACTCCGTCATTGTCCATGTTGCTGTGAATGACCTGAGACGTACCTCCCTGGACTACATGAAAAGAGACATGGAAGAGCTCTCCAATCTTGTAGCCCAGGCAGGTATGACCCTAGTCCTCAGTAGCATCCTGCCATTGCCCAGAATTATACCACAGTACAAGGACAAAATGATTGACATCAACAACTGGCTAAGCTTCTGGTGTCATTCTAAGGGAATCCAGTATTTGTCTGCCTGGGATGACATGATCGACAGACCATGATGCTTTGCCAGAGATGGCCTGCACCTGTCGCCCTTGGGATTCCGGATACTGGCTAAGGCTCTTGCCACCCCTATAGTGCCTTTTTTAAGCAAGGTTCAAATGACAAATTCACCACCGTAACAGGTACAAGCAAGCAAAATCTGAGGATAATGCTACTCTATGCTAGAAGTCTAAACCTCAAAATGCAATCACACGAGGCACTCCTTAAAATGGGGAACATCAACATCTGTGCAGTGACTGAGACCTAGTTCAAAGCTCCAGAGAGCACCCCTGCATTACCAGGCTATAATTCATACCACACCTTTCGGCCACCTAACCCGGACCAAAGCACTAAAGGCAGAGGTGCGTCTATATTCATTACCTCCAGGCTACTTGCACAGCATAATGCATCCGAGATTATCCAAGTGCAACTAACTCTGGGCAAGCCCGCAATCCAAACTGTAGCTTGCTACAGACTCCCCACCATGCCCCAGGATTCCCACTCCTCATTTCTCAATACACTGGAAAATATTACGGCACAACCCAACACCCTAATAATGGGCGATTGCAACTACCCCACCATTAACTGGGAAAACTACTCATGTACCAACTCTTTTGCTCAACGTTTTCTGGAATTCATAAATTCCAACACCTTGGATCAACTTATTCACACCCCCAACAGGGGCAGCAATATCCTAGACCTGGTCATTACTAACATGGGTGACCAGTGTTCCACACCAGAGGTCAATTCCTCGCTGGTCAGATCCGACCACAAGCTAATCCCCCTAGACATCCACATCCCGCCCCCACCCCCCCATTAGGGAAACCACCGTAAAAAACTTCTCCAAAGCCAACTTCACACTTCTTAAGACAGAAGTGGCAAAATTCATGACAACCATGCAGACGGACAACAGAGGTACGACTGCTGAATCCTACACAAATGCACTTTATAAGCACTTGCACAAGTGCATGGATCGTGCTAAGCCTAAAAGAACCAATATGCTATCCTCCAAAAAAAAAAAAAAAGAAGCCAATCTGGTGGTCCTCTGCCATAAACAAACTCTACAACAGAAGAAAGAAACTGTTGCAAAAAAAAGAGTAAAATCCCATGACTGGAGGATCTCCCTGGTCAGCCTCACTAAGAAGCTGAGATCCCTCATAAAATCCTCCAAAGCTAATTATGAAAACAAAATTGCCACCGACTAAAGACAACCACAAAGTATTCTACAGCTATGCCAAGAATCTCAATGGCAACACTCAGATCTGCTCTGAGTTACAGCACAATGGCGCTAAATATACAGAACCAACTGATAATGCCAACATCTTGGCAGATAGGTTCAGTGCTAACTTTACCCCCCTCTCACCCCCTAGAGGGCTCATCTCTACACAGGAAGAATGCAAAGTTCCTGTAATCATGGCTGCACAGGTAAAAAAAACTCTCCCCAAAGCCAAGAACACAGCATCCATGGGACCTGACAATATCCCAGGCTGCGTACTACATGACCTGCAGAACGAACTGGCATCCCACCCAAGTACCATGTTCAATCATAGCCTCACCTCAGGCTTTGTGCCCACTGAATGGCACACCGCAATGGTTATCCCACTCCACAAAGGGGGAGCCACGACGGACCCCGGGAACTACCGCCCCATTAGCCTGATGAGCTGGGTCTGCAAGGCCATGGAACGTATCATCATGGAACTCTAACAAAAGACATTGGTAATCTCCAAACTCTGGACACCACCCAGTTCGGGTTTGTAAAAGGCAGATCATATCTCCTAAACCTGATAGACTTCTTTGAAGCAGTCACCAAAGCCATAGATGAGGGTAAGGTGGTTCACACAGCCTATCTAGATCTGGCCAGGGCTTTTGATACCATATCTCACTCTGGAATTATAGATAAACTCACTAAACTAGGTATAAATCCCTATGCCACAAGATGGGTTGCCAACTGTCTCATGGACAGAACCCACACTGTGAAAGCAGCAGACTCCAAATCCGACTTCAGACAAGTGGAGTACCACAGGGTTCAGTCCTGGGTCCTCTCCCGTTTGGTACATACTTCTTTGAAGTACAGGCTAACACAGAAGGTCTTTGGCTAACGAAGTTTGCAGATGACTGCAAACTGGGAGCTATACTCGAAACTTCTAATGATGTGGACCATCCTACAAAAGGGCCTCACTAAGACAGATGCCTGGTGTCAAAGCCATGGCCTGAAGCTCAATGCCAAAAAGTGCATTGTCATCCCCTTTGGTAAAAACTCTACCTATGAACTACCACATAGGTGCTAGTCTACTTAACACCGAAAGTGTGATAAGAGACCTTGGGACACAGGTGGACAGTAGTCTCCTTTGATAGAAGGATTTCCTGACCACTGTGGAAATGTGATTATGTGGCACACCTCATCACAAAAGGTTTATCATCCAGAAAAAAAAAAAGAGGTCATTGTTCCCCTCTACTCATCACTCATTAGACCCATTATAGAGTACAACGCCAATTTTGGTATGTACCTCACAAGACATCTACAACTGGAGAGGCCACAGAAATACCTCATAATGGCACAGGAAAATAATTTTCTTGGGTGGCGTAAGCCACGGAACCTTGTTGGCTAGGCTTACGTAGGCCCTTGGGCCGATAGCCTAGTACCTACCTATGAACCTATAAAGAGGATTACTGGCCTCAAGCAGACACCCTGCACAGACAGTCTCAAAAAACTCCAACTTTACTCCGTCACATATCGCCTACTCAGAGGCGATCTCTGCCCAACATACAAAGCTATGTCAAACCCAAAAAGTACAGTTTTGTACCTACCATAAATGTAGATGTTCGAGGATTCCATTGCTGCAGTCCTGACTATTGGGTATAGTCCGCGTCCAGTCGGCCCGAATACCAGAGTATAAGGCTGACGTCGGTCATGGCGCCTTAGACTGACGTCAGTACGTCAGGGTACTAATGCGCATGACCGACGTCATATCCTCAGTCTTTTCTTGCCCCAGATGTCAGAAGACCCTAAAAAGACAAGTCCCAGAAAACCTGCACCAAAAACATGTACAATATATACAACAATATATACAAAAACATAAGCATGTAAACTCACCTACACAACCACCCCTAAAATCAGAGGGGAAGGAGGGAGGGTAAATTGGACTGCAGCAATGGAATCCTCGAACATCTACATTTATGGTAGGTACAAAACTGTACTATGTTCTTCGTCTTCCATTGCTGCAGTCCTGACTATTGGGTAGAATCCCAAAGCAGAGGTAAGGGAGGCTGGCAATTTATAAAGAAGTAGGAGCTGACAACATGCCTTGCAAAACAGCTGTGGCAAAACCAGCCCTAGACTTAGAGTAGATAGGAAGGTGATAATGCTTAGAGAAAGTATGCACTGAACTCCAAGTAGCTGCTTCCAAAATATCCTTAGTTGCCACCCCCCTTAGAAATGCTGTTGAAGTGGCAGTAGCCCTAGTGGAATGAGGCCTAATCCCAGATGGAATCTCCTTGCCATGATGGGAATAACAAAATGCAATGCAAAAGCCAATCCACCTGGAAATAGTTTGTTTTGACACAGGCTTGCCCTGTGAACTCAAAGCAAAAGAAACAAACAACTGCTGAGACTGCCTAAAATCCTTAGTCCTGCTTAAATAATATCGTAACTGCCTGTGTACGTCTAAAGTGTGCAAGATCTTTTCCCCTTTATTTTGGGGGTCTGCATAAAAAGTAGGCAAATGAATAGTTTGGTTTAAAGCCACACTAGAAACCACCTTAGGCATAAAGGATGGATTAGTACGTAATGATACCCTATCCTTATGGAAAATCAAAAAGGGCTCAACTGCCATAAGGGCCTGCAACTCAGACACCCTTCTTGCAGAAGTAATAGCCAACAGAAAAGCAGTCTTCCATGACAAGTATTTCAATTCAGCAGTAGCCGCAGGCTCAAAAGGTTGTAGAGTAAGTTTTTCCAACACAAAATTGAGATCCCAAGCAGGAGTAGGAGCTCTACGTGGGGGTCTTATATTCTTTGCCCCTCTGAGAAACTGCTTGAACAAAGGATGCGAAAACAAAGGTGGGTCACAATCATAGTGAGCTGAAATTGCTGCAGCATGAATCTTAATAGAAGAGAAGGACAAACCTTTGTCCAATAACTCAGTAAGATATTGAAGAGCCACACTCAAATTAGGCTGAGAAACCTCCAAATTCTTTGATGTACTCCAAAATAAAAATCTCTTCCATTTTCCTGCGTACACCTTCCTTGTACTAGGTCTTCTAGCTTCCATAATCACATTTAAAACTTGTTGAGGAAGTTGAGACCTGCTGTGTTTCAACAGAGAATATGCCAGGCTGTTAGATGAAGAGAGTGAAGCTTGACATTGAGCAGATGACCGTCCTTCTGAGATAACAGATGAGGAATCAGAGGTAAAGGCCATGGAGGCTTCTTTACTAGACTCCGTAGTAGTGGATACCAGTGTTGCCGAGGCCAATCTGGAGCTATCAAAATCATTCTTGGCCTGTCTTGTCTGACCTTTAATAGTACCTTTGGAAGAAGAGGCAGAGGTGGAAAGGCATAGACATAAAGGTTTTTCCAACTGAAAGACAGAGCATCCACTTTCCAAGCTGTGTGATGAAACCCCTTTGTGCAATACTTTGGCAGCTGGTGGTTTAGTGGAGAAGCGAACAGATCTATGTCTGGAGTTCCCCATGACACTGTCAATGTCTGAAATACATGAAGATCCAGTTTCCACTCGTGGGGATCCATGATTTGTCTGCTTAACACATCTGCTAAGGAGTTCTGTGCTCCTGGCAGAAACCTTGCCTGAAGAGTTAGTTGCAAGCTTAGCAGTCTCCCATAAAATCATTGCCTGCCTGCATAGAGGATAAGAATGTGTTCCCCTTGCTTGTTGATGTACCACATGACAGTTGTGTTGTCTGTTAGAATCAACACCTGCCCTGGAAGAAGTAACTCCTTGAAAGCCATCAATGCAAACTGGACTGCTAACATCTCCTTCATGTTGATATGTAGATGCTGTAGTCTGGCAGGCCACTTGTCCTGTATCCACTTTCCATTTAGATGAGCTCCCCAAGCAATGTCCGAGGCATCTGTCGTTAAAATCTGACTCGCCTCTGGCCGGGTCACAGAGAGTCCCTTGTTTAGGTGACATTCCTGAGCCCACCACAAGAATTCTTTTTGAAGGCAAGGTATTATATGAATGACAGTGTCCAAATCCTGGCAGTGCTGTGTCCATACATTTTTGAGATACCATTGCAGCTTCCTCATATGCAGTTTGGCATTGGGAAGCACCAGAATACAAGATGCCATGAACCCTAATGCTTGAAGGACTGTCCTTGCAGTCAGCACGGACTGATGAGATAGTTGATGGAAGTAAAGTGACAGACTCTTTTGTTTGTCCGGGGTTAAAAAGGCCATCTGGGCTGCTGTATTCAGTCTCACACCCAGAAAGCACATGTCTTGAGAGGGTACTAGACTGGACTTTATTTCGTTCACAGAATACCCTAGGCATCTTAGCACTGCTATGACATATTCCAGATGCTGTAGAAGGTCTTCCTTTTCTTGAGCCAGAATCAGGCAGTCGTCCAGATAAGGATAGATTTGAATTCCTTGAAGCCTGAAGTAAGCTATCACTGGAGCCAGAACCTTTGTGAATACTCTGGGCAGTGGATAAGCCAAAGGGCAATGCAGAGAACTGATAATGAAAATCTCCAGTTCGAAACCGCAGATACTTCCTGCAACCTAGCCTTATAGGCACATGAAGGTAAGCTTCCTTGAGATCTAAAGTTACCATCCAGTGATCTTTGCCCAGTAGAGGTAAAAGCTGTTGTAACGTCAACATCTTGAACTTGGGAATGTCCAGATAAGTGTTGAGGATAGATAAATCCAAAATTGGTCTCCACGTGTTCCCCTTCTTTGGTACTAGGAACAGGCGAGAATAAAACCTAGGCCCCTTTCTGATACAGGAACTGGCTGAATGGCCCCCATCTGGAGTAACTGAGAAACTTGCTTGTGAGCCTCTTTTCTTTGTGAAGGAGGAACGTCTGGCATGCCTTTGAAAGGGGGCATTGTGTGGAAATAAAATCTGTAACCGTGATGAATGATATCCAACACCCATCTGTCTTGAGTAATTAAATCCCAATTTTCTTTGAAAAGAGACAGTCTTCCTCCCAAAGGAGCTGCCAGACGAGAGTCCACTGGCAGCTGAACAGGCAGGTCATTGGGTCTGTTTACGAAAGGACTGACCCCTGCCCTCACCAGAAGTCTGAGCAGGTGAACTCCCTGATCTAGGCCTAAAAGAACCCTGAGCCCTGCCCCTACCACGTCTAGACCTACCCCTAGACTGGGAATCATAAGCAGGATATGTCCACCCCTTAGCAGGCCAATTTCTACTAAACTTCGGAGGCTGCACCTGCAAAAAATCTTTAACAGTCTGCATAGACTTAGCTTTGTCCTCCATTTTCTTTAAAACTGCTTCCACAGGCGATCCAAACAACACATCCGACTGTAAAGGAGCATCCAAAATCCTTGTCTTAACATGCTCAGCTAAATTCTGATCCTTCAACCAGGCATGCCTGCGAAGAACAGAACTAGTAGCAGCCACCCTCGAGGAGGCCTGTACAGCATCAAAACCACACTGCAAAGAATGCTTACCCACTTGTTCAGACACATGAACCAAATCCAGCAACTCTTTACACTCAATACCTTCCGCCAAAGCATCCACCTTAGATTTCAATTGTGAAAGGAGATAATTTTGATATTTTAGCATGTGAAACTGACAATTCAACGCCTCATGGCTAGAGTGGAAGAAGTATACATTTTCTTTCCCCACCTATCCAAAGCCCTTGCCTCTTTATCAGAGGGTACAGGATTTTTAACCACAGAAGCTTTAACACCTTTAGGCCCCTGAGAAACAGTTTCTGGGTCCGCCCTAGGACTCTTAAACAAATACTTATGAGCTTCGGGCACCCTATAATACCTATCAGGCTTAACAGGAGCAGGAGGTAAGGAGTCAGGATTCAGGGAAGCCTCTGCAAAAACATCCTCCACCACATTCAACACAGGAGGAATAGCTAAGGGCCTATGCTGGGGTAAAAACAAAAATTCCCTAAGCCTTTTCCTGGAATCAGAGTAATCCTGGCCTTCCCATTTAAAGTGCTCCCTCATGGAGTGTAGAGTCTCTGAAAATGAGAAATCCTCAGGAGGAGAAGCTGTAGGAGTGGAATCATCCACATCCGAATCCGAATAATTAGGAAACTCCTGTAAGTCTTCCCCAGAAGACTCTGAAGCCTGTGAACACTGTTCAAAACTATCAAACTCCTGTTCCACCCTAGGCCTCTTATCAGGCGGGGGCATAGAACCTCTAATCATAGTAATCAAATCTTCTGCCATTTTAAGCATATGTTTCTTAGGAACAGAGCCCGAAATGCTAGGAGAAGCCCCCACAGAAGCTGAACTTGGCCTACCTCTAAAAGAAGCTTTGGCAACAGAAGGAGAGGCCCTAACTACCTTGGGAAGAGAGGGAAGAACAGTCACCTGAGAAGGCCCCTCAGCCTGGCCTACCTCCGGAGAGGGCACATCCTGTAACAGTAAAGTTTCTGCCTGAGACTCCATGGAAACTCCTGGCAAAACCTCTGGCTCCACTGAGCCTTCTAAAGAACCGACGTCCGGGACTGCCGGTTCATCAACCCTAGGCTTCACTGTTTTGTCCTTGCGCTTCTTGGATGAAGCAGGCGTCGGAGCATCCGACGGCATATTATAATTGCAACGCTTCCCAAACACTAACCTGGCACAATCTAGCCTCCTCTTAATAGTGCGTTTGTTAAATCTAGCACAAGAACGGCAACCAACAACGTCGTGCTCAGGCCCTAAACAAGGTATACACAATGTATGATAATCCCTATGCGGTATCTGCTTCCCACAAGAAATACAGTTATTCACTTTTTCTGACATCCGGTTAAATACTGAGGCAAGAAAAAAACAAAATGTTCCCCAACGGGGTACTTAGCCAACTCTGTTTCGGTCTGAAACTCCGGTTTCGGAAATATCTCAGAACGCCAACCTGCACTCGCAAAATTGCTTCTGCATCGGACCATGCAGCAAAAAAGACTGAGGATATGACGTCGGTCATGCGCATTAGTACCCTGACGTACTGACGTCAGTCTAAGGCGCCATGACCGACGTCAGCCTTATACTCTGGTATTCGGGCCGACTGGACGCGGACTATACCCAATAGTCAGGACTGCAGCAATGGAAGACGAAGAACATCTGTTGGACATGCTCCACTTAAAGAAATCCCAATCCCTCCGAACTACACGCTGTAGGGACCTAAACCTTGTCACCACAATAAACAGAACATGCTGAAGGGATACACTCCTGTCCCAGAGACTTCCCATACTCTGGAACAGACTACCTATCTATGTCAAACAGAGCTCCTCATTAGCACTCTTCAAGAAAAATCTTGATGACTGGATGGGAAATAGGAAATTCACCCGTGGATCACTTTTGTGGCTCTGCTCAACAGGGGCACAGAAAAATAATTTTCTTGGGTGGCAAAAGCCAGGGTACCTTTTTGCCTGGGCTTATATAGGCCCTAGGGCCAATAGTCTAGTACCTACCTATGAACAAGAACTGAATGAAGCCTGTATCTCAAAACCAAGATCTACAAGACCCAGTGGTCTTGTGTAATGTTTTTTCTAACGGACTACACCTAACCCTCTTGGTAGACTCGTATTATCCAAGTGAAGATGGTAGATACCTTACAGACATCTAGCACACTACACCTAAATCAGCAACAGGATTTCTCTACAGGTATCCCCAACCCTACAAATGTAGTCTGGCTTCTTGAGAACAGGAGGTTGGTAGTCAACTTCCAAGGAATCACTGCTAAAAGCACACTCTAAAGAACTCATGACTGAAGGTATGACTAATGGTTTTAGCTCTGGTAAGCCTAGAAGCTCCATGCATCTCTTTCTGGGCAAAGAACTCCTTAGGATTTCCATTCAAACAGATTCTTCATCATATCCAGGGTACTCCCAAATTAAACATCCTCTAGTACAAAGTGGAGGATAGAGTGCCCTTGGTGTACGAGTCCATAGCTGAGGGGTTGAGATATTTAGGAGAAATACGAATCAGAATCATCAGATGAGGAAGGCTCCTTTTTCCTTTTCTGAACAGGGACTCTTTGATCTCAGCAAGGTTTCAGGATTTGAAGGAATAAAAGGAAATCCTAGACCAGCTTCATGAGATCTGTGTGTGTGGCTGGAATGGAAGTTGGGTAAGGGATCCATTAAGCTCTAGCCATGGCATGATGGATAGCACCTAGGATTTGGATGACATGGTCCAACTTTGATTATCAACCACCCTGGTAGTCAGTCTGAGGATGAAAGGGGGCTGCCTGGACTTCCTCCTGGCTCCATGGATGTCCTTGCAGACAAGGACTCAAGAATAGCAGCCATACCTTCTAATCACAAAATGAATGCCAGAAGAACATGCCCACATGGAAGCACTCAGATCAAGAGAGACAGAATTATTTTGGTTCATAGGTTGGTACTAGGCTATCAGCCCTAGGGCCTATACAAGCCTAGCCATAACAATTCCCTGGCTATTTCTTCCCACATTATTTACTTTCCTGGACCCCTGTCTAGCAGGGTGACTGACGTGATCCCTGGGGTGAATTTCCTTTCTCCCATCCAATCGTCAAGGTTCCTCTTGAAGAGGTCCAAAGAGGCACTCTGCTTGACATGTATGGGCAATCTATTCCAGAGTCTGGGGAGTCTCTGGGTCAGGAACCTATCCCTCCAACATGTTTTGTTTATTGTGATGACAAGGTTTAGATCCCTGGAGCGTGTAGCTCTGAGGGATTGGGATTTCTTTAAGTGTAGCATGTCCAACAGCTCTGGGTTTGACATGGCCTTGTATGTTAAGCAGAAATCGCCTCTGAGTAGACGATATGCGACAGAGTATAGCTGGAGTTTTTTTAAGGCGGTCAGCATAGGGCATCTGCTTTAGGCCTGTGATTCTTTTAGTGAGGTATTTCTGAGGCTTTTCCAGTTGTTGCAGATGTCTTGAGAGGTACATACCAAATGGGGCATTGTATTCTATAATGGGTCTAATGAGGGATGAGTACAGTGGGACAATGACCTCCTTTTTTCTGGATGAAAAGCCCTTTGTGATGAGGTGTGCCACATAGAAGGATTTCCTGACTGTTGTGGCGATGTGGTTATCGAAGGTGAGACCACTGTCCACCTGTGTCCCTAAGTCTCTTATCACACTTTCTGTGTTTAGTGTACTGCCACCTATATGGTAATTCATGGATACATGTTTTTTCCCAAAGGGATAACAATACATTTCTTGGCATTGAGCTTGAGCCCATGGCTCTGGCACCAAGCATCTGTTTCTGTAAGGCCCTTTTGTAGAGTATCCACATCATTTGGGGATTCAATAATGGCTCCCAGTTTGCAGTCATCTGCAAACTTTGTTAGCCAGAGTCCCTTAGTGTTGACCTGTACTTCAGAGAAGTAGATGCCAAACAAGAGCGCCCCAGGACTGAACCCTGAGGTACTCCACTTGTCACTTGTCTGGAGCTGGATTTGGAGTCGGCTACTTTCACAGTGTGGGTTCTATCAGTAAGCCATTTAGCAACCCATTGGGTGACATAGGGATTAATGCCCAACTTAGTAAGTTTATCTATGATTCCAGAGTGGGGGATGGTGTCAAAGGCCTTGGCAAGGTCTAGATAGGCTGTGTGGACCACCTTACCCTTGTCCATGGCTCTGGAGACTGATTCAAAGAAGTCAATCAGGTTCAGGAGACAAGATCGGCCCTTCACAAACCCAAACTGGGTGGGGTCCAGTGTTTGAAGGTTGCCAATGTCTTTGTTTATAAGTTCCATGATAATACACTCCATGGCCTTGCAGATAAGGCTCGTCAGACTGATGGGATGGTAGTTTCTGGGATCCAAGGTGTATCCCCCCTTGTGGATTGGGATAACTGTAGCTCTGTGCCACTCAATGGGCACGAAACCTGAGGTGAGGCTATGATTAAACATGACACTTAGGTGAGGTGCCAGTTCATATTGTAGTTCATGTAGTACACAGCCCGGGATGTCATCTGGTCCCATGGATGCTGTATTCTTGGCTTTAGAGAGTGCGTTTTGTACCTGTGTGGCCGTTATTGCTGGAATTTGGCAATCTTCCGGTATTGAGATGGGCCATTTAGGGGGTGAGAGTGGGGTGAAGTTGGCACTGAATCGATCTGCCAGGATATTGGCAATATCCTTCGGATCAGTATATTTATTGCCATTCTGTTTTAGCTCAGAGCAGATCTGAGCATTGCCATTTAGATTCTTGACAATTATAGAATGCTTTGTGGTTGTCTTTGGAATCTTTGGCAATTTTATTTTCGTAACTAGCTTTGGAGGATTTTATGAGGCATCTCAGTTTCTTACTGAGGCTAGTAAGGAGTTTTTGCATCCTGGGATTTTCCTCTTTTCTGCAAAAGTTTCTTCCTTTTGTTGTAAAGTTTGTTTATGGCAGGGGACCACCAGATTGGTTTCCTTTTTTTGGATGAGAGCATTTTGGTTCTATTTGGGATGGCACGATTCATGCATGAGTGGATGTGTTCGTACAGTGCCATAGTGTAGGATTCAGCAGTTGAACTTTCAGTTCCCATCTGCATGGGTGTCATGAAGTTTGTCACTTCTGACTTGAGTAGCATGAAGTTGGCTTTAGAGAAGTTTTTTATGGTGGTTTCTTTACTGGGGGGTGGGGTGGGATGTGGATGTTAAGGGTGATTAGCTTATGGTCAGACCTGACTAACGAGGGGGTGACCATAGGTATGGAGCATTGATTTCCCATGTTGGTAATGACCAGGTCTAGGATATTGGAGCCCCTGGTGGGACTATGGATTAGTTGATCCAGGGCGTTGGAATTTATGAATTCCAAGAACCGTTGCGCAAAGGTGTTGGGACACGAGTAGTTTTCCCAGTTAATGGCAGGGTAGTTGAAATCACCCAGTATTAGGGTGTTTGGTTCTATCTTAATATTTTCCAGTATGTTTAGAAAGGTGTAGTGAGAATCTTGGGGTATGGTGGGGGATCTGTAGCAAGCTACAATTTGGATTGCAGTCTTACCTAGTGTTAGTTGCACTTGGAGAATTTCAGACACATTGTGTTGGCCAACTAGCCTGGTGGTGTGAATATCCTTGGTGAATATTGACACTCCTCCTCCTTTAGTGTTTCGGTCCTGGTTTGGTGGCCGAAAAGTTTGGTAACAGTTGTAGCCTGGTATTGCAGTGGTGCTCTCTGGAGCCTTAAACCAGGTCTCAGTTACTGCACAGATATCGATGTTCTCCATTTTTAGGAGTGCCTCGAGAGAGTGCATTTTGAGGTTTAGACTTCTAGCATTGAGTAGCATTACCTTCAGATTTTGCATGCTTGTACCTGTTATGGTGGTGGTTTTGTCCTTTGAAGTTTGCCTAAAAAAGGCACTATAGGGGTGGCAAGAGCCTTAGCCAGTAACCTGAATCCCAGGGGCGACAGGTGCAGACCATCTCTGGCAAAGCATCGTGGTCTGTCAATCATGTCATCCCAGGCAGACAGATACTGGATCCCCTTTGAATGACACCATAAGCTTAGCCAATTGTTGAAGTCAATCATTTTATCCTTATATTGTGAATTCATTCTGGGCGAAGGCAGGATGCTACTCAGGGCTAGTGTCATACCTGCCTGGGCCACATGATCCGAGAGCTCTTCCATGTCTCTTTTCATGTAGTCCAGGGAGGTACGTCTCAAGTCATTCACTCCAACATGGACAATGACAGAGTCATATTTGTACTTGTTGTGGAGTGACTTGAGTGCATGCGTTATGCGGCGGATCCTGGCACCCGACAGGCAGCTGAGTGTAATTTTCTCCTTATTCAACCTGGTGAGAGGGACATCAGTGTGCCGGACTATAGAGTCACCTATGACTAAAGTGTTAGGTACATTGTCTTGCCTTAGGGGCTGTTGCTGGGTGGCACACTGGTGTTGTGAACTATGTGACACATTGGTTGTGATTGGTGTTTGTTTGCGTTTCAGCTTCAGAGGTCTTTGTTGCTTGGGCAGGTTACAGTTATGGGCCTCTGCATATGTGGATTTAGTGTTGCTATATGTGGGTGTTGGTGGTGCGGGTTTAGAAGGGCTATGTGTTGCTTGAGGTGTAGTGTGGGTGTTAACCTTCTCCTCTTGACTGTTTAGCACAATCTTGGGTGGAGAGAGCTTTGCTTCCATTTTGGTTATATAAGTGCATCTCTCACAGGTTGTAGTGTTGGGTGGTAGGAGGAGAGGGTTGTCTGTGTACATGAGGCAATTGCTGCATTGCCCCAGTATGCCCAGATTCACCCGGTGGACAGGAGAAATCACCGGAAGCTGACCCTTGGACATGCCTGGTTTGGGGCTTTTTTTTTTTCTTTGTAAAGTATAGGAGCTGTTTCCTTAGCAAGGTACTTTGCAATTATAGGCTGTTTACTGCCTACTATTAATTTCTCCTTGTTAACAAGGAGAGTTCAGTGTTTGTATGAGTTTAAGGCTTCCTAGTGCTTTCCAGCAGGTATTAGAGAAAGTGCTAGTCACAGGGATGCTTAAAGGTAAGATTGAAAAGAATGCACTCTGCAGTGTGCACTAGAGAAGTTAGATGTGAAAGTAGGTAACTTGAGTTTTACCTGTTTAAAAAGTTAAGGTTTAGTGGAGAGTTACTATTTTTAAAACAGCAAGATGGACTGAAAGAGGTGGTCACTTTTGTATTTTGGTACTATGAAATACTGTAGGATGGCCAATAAATTTAAATAATTGAAGGGGTGGGATTTCAAAAGTGATGATTTTGTGATTACTCACATAAGCCAGTGAAAGTAGAGAGAAATGAGATATATGGTCAGATTAACATAAGAGGCGGGCAACTAGAAAGACAGTGGTATTTCTGCCTGACTCAGAACAGAGAGAGCTGTGGTCTCTTTTGAAGTTTTAATATGCTGTTAAAACAGAATGCAAGCAAAACACAAGGTAAAGAAAACAAACTACAGTATTCAAAATATAGAAAGGCAATACAGTAATACAAAAAATAACAGCAAACTAAACTTTCCTTCACAGCAAAGTGTAGCAGAGTCTGGATGAGCCTTTCAGGCACAGGGCATGCCATCATACGAGTGTGTGGCAACCTCCAGAGGGCAGCATCAGAGACCTCAGTCAAAACAGGCATCCAAGCTAGGGAAAACTGAAAAATCACCTCTCGCCAGTCCAGATGCCCTTAAGCCTAGGGGGGCTCACTGGCCTCCTGTTATTCCTTCTCTAATGGACGCTTCTTAGTTACCTTGTGCTTTTTTGGCGAGATGTCTGCAGAAGCCATGACCAGCATTAAAGAAGTCCTGGGCAAGTCTTCCAGCTTTTTCTTGATATTTTTGGAAAGATTTAACTCCCTGCTTTATGGCAGTCTTATTGAACAGCACAGTGTGGACAAGAGGCAATATCGTACCTCGGCTACAAACAAAAGCAATGCTGAATATGGAAAGTTTGTGTGGAATTTGTTTCCAACAGGTAAAACAATTATTTGTAACCTCTGACATCTAGTGTCTCTAATGCCCAATATTTTTAGCAATAACAAAGAAAAAATATATATAAAAATGTTTTTTTCCAGTGGGGTACTTCTCTGTCTACTTGGGCCAACTGAACATTTGGACAGATGACACACACGTACACAATGTGCTTACAAAATTCAGACAGAAAAGAACTGAAGATGGTGGGGGTAAGCCTTCGGCACATAAGTCCTAATGTAAAGATGACTAAATATGAGCCTTACAAGAGACATCTTTCGATCTCCTGCCTGGAATTTGTAAAATCACAAACCAGCTTACCATATTCCAGACCATGCAAAACTGGAAAGCAAAGGGATTTAGATGTGCCTGGCCTGGAACAAACATGAGGAGATATAGAAGAAACATCCGGTCTGACAGATTCAATCACAATTATTGTAGGAATTTATCAGACTCCTACAGATTGCAAACCATCAACTATAAAACACTGGACCAAAAGGCTGCTGTGAAGTTTTCTATAAAGATTTTGTCTCAGCAACAGAAGGTGAAGTAGAAGATAAGAAAACCTCAATTTAACATACTGAGTTGCTTCTTATGAAGAAGGATTAAAGCTAAAGTATCCTGTACTATTCAGGAAAATGAGGGGTGCTCATTTTTTTAGTAAAGAAACCAAAGACTGGTTGGACTTCCACCTGATCTGTAGATAAGCCTGGTAAGAATTAAACACCTAAAAAGTTTGATGATGTCAATATCATGTAACCAGATTAAATCTCAAATAAATGGGAAAGCAGAAAAGGTGTGCTTTCCCAGATAAATATAAATTTTGAGTACTCCTGTAAGTTAAGCAGGATAACCAGAATGTAGGCATACTTTGAAAATAAAGGATGAACTGTCTCAAGCAAGAGACCACTAGGTCAAATAGTACTAAAAGTATTAAAGACAATTTAATAAAGATGTTTATTGAAAAAAAAAAAAAAGAAAATCATCATGTATGACATAGGCAATCTTACATTTATACAAATGAAAAACAAACACTGACACCACTTTAGTTGCAAACATTATACATAACAGACACCACTGAAACAACTGTAGTTGCAAACATTATACATCACTTATAATCTATCCAGTCATGGTCGGTTAAGCATCATATGGGTCATTCAAATCTTGCCTCTTAAATCTTGTTCCTTCTCTGCATACAGTGTTCCCAGAATTCCCAATTTTCCTATGTGGTTTGCTCCTTCCCTTTTGTAAAGATCACAATTCCAGTTGTTTTACCTCTATTACCATATTCACTACTTCTAATAAAGTTGATCTAGACTTTATCATTTTCTAATAATTGCTTTTTTGGCAGCCACCATAATTAGACTCAGCAAGGCTTTACTACATTTAAGCAATTCCTATTCTGTTATCACAACTCAAAAAAAAAAACATCTCCCCAGTCAATCCAATCTGCTCACCCAGCATCTCCGACACAGCAGTCAACAGGGAATCCATGAAATCTGCCAGCTCACTACACTCCCAAAAAATATGTTTCCATCCACCTCTATCCTGCCCATCTCACCTCCATTTGCTATCCACCTGAGGAAAAATTCTTTAGAGTGTACTTGGGGTATAAAAATACCTATGTAAACACTTCCAAGCAAATATCCTAAATCTTCTAGCCTTTGTTGCATACCTGAGAAATACATATATACCCCCCCCCCATTTCCTCTTTGTGATTTGCTTATGCAGTGTCTCTTCCCAATCCTTTCTAAGCTCCTCTGATTATTTCCTACAGTTATCATGCAATATTTTATATGTTCAACTAATTACTCCTTTAACGGCAGCTTCTGTTCTAGATTCTATTAAAAAAAAAGTCCTGGTCTTTCATTTAAAAGGTCCCTATTTCTTTCTCTTTGCCTATATTCTGATATCAGTCTTTGATATGGAAAGGCGATCTGTAACCTGTAGTTCAAATGAATCCTTGGCCTCTTCCTATTCTATTACCTTTCCCTTTCTAGTTATTTGCTCCCAGTACCTTGGTTCCTTGGCCAGTTTTCTGCAATAAATTCCAGCCCCCTCTCGCCTATTATCTGTATTCCTAACCACAGGTCATCCCTACCGGCAGAATCTCTTTTCTCCATTCTTGTGCTGGTTTAGTTCTTAGAATACCCCTTCTATTTTAGGAATATAATGCTCTCTGCTTTTTTTTTTTTTTTTTTGTTTTCCTCAAGAGACTGCATCCAAAATCCCAATCTCTCCTTATTTTTTGAGCTCCCCCATATCATCATCATTCCTTTCCACTTTGAATTATAGGTTTCTGCTTGTGCTATGTACAAGAGCCTTAACTGCGTGGCTCTAAAATACCCCCTCAAATTGGGTAATCCTATTCCATTTTGTTCTACTGGAAGAATCAGTCAGCTTATCCCACTTGAACCTTGCTGTCTTCCTTTCCCAGATAAAATCCTTCAACTCTTAATTGCTATCCACAGCTTCTCCTCTGGTGGAAAACATATGCCTGACTTGTGTACAAGACTAAAGGGACTAAAAACATTTTAACTGCTTGTACCTTAGTATCCATATCCATATAACAAAGCTTCCAGTTTCTCAATTTTTTGTATTATCTTCTGTTTAGTCTCTTCCCACATATCCTTAGTTGCCACAACAGAGTCATTTCTAATCCACACTCCTAAATACTTTTGTTTTATCATGTCCCCATAAATATGGATACTGTTGGACCAATCTGTGTGTGGGTACATAATTTACCGCTATTGCCTTCGTTTTGGCTTCATTAATTATGTATCCAGAGAAGATCTGAAACTGTCTTAAGGTATTCCACAACACTGTAATGTCCCTTTCTGGTTTTGTCATGTACAAAATAACATCATCTATAAACAGAGACAGCTTTTCCTGACTACCATACCAATTATATCCTTGAATTTCTGAATTCCTTATTTTATTTGCCAATGGCTCAAAATATAATGCAAACAACAAAGGGGAAAGAGGACAACTCTGCCTGGTTGCTCTACTCAAGCATAAGTTAGAGAGGACCCCACCCACTTTAATTTTCGCCTCCCATCCATCATATATACCCCTAATCAACCTTATAAATGTATCCGGGGAAAGGAAATGTTTCCATTGCCCTTCTCATAAAGTCCCAGTATACTCTGTCAAATGCTTTCTCTGCATCAAGACCCGCCAATAACAGTGGTATTTTCTTACATTCTGCTTCCTTCTGGATTATCAATGTTCTGTTAATATCGTCAAATGTTTGCCTCCCCTCCACAAAACCACACTGAACCATATCTATCAATTGTGGTATCACTTTTGCCATTCTTTTAGCCATTACAGACAAAAACACTTTATACCCATAGTTTAGTAGTGAAGTGAGCCTATATGAAGCTGGACCTGATGTATCTTTGCCCTCTTTAGGTATTACCATTATCACTGCTTTCTTACAGGATGATGGTACTTTTCCTCCTCTTAAAACACTGTTAAAAAAAAAACCTTCCAGATCTTTCAATTTTTTTCCCTCCTAGCTTCCAAACTTCCACAGGAATACCATCTATTCCTGGGACTTTAATGTAAATCGGTTATACAGAACCATTTTTATCTCATCCTATCCAAACGGTTAGTAATTGAGCCTCATCTACCCCTAACCTTGGCATATTTAATTCTTCCCTAAATGTTCTCTCCTTTATAAAAACTTTCATAAAATTTCCAAAATATTTCTAATACTTCCACAAGATCTCTTATCTTCCTTGTTATAGGCTCCCTAAGCTTGGTGACAGCCCTTTCCAGTTTTTATGCTCTAGAATTATCACCAAAAAAACAGTTGCTTAACAGCAATCTTTCTAAACTCGTGCATATTATCGAGGTGATCCCTAATTTTCTGTTTAGCATTCTGCAGTTGCTCCTTTTCTTGTTTTGAGAGATTTCCCTATTTTGCAATACGTTAACATTTGTCTGTCCCTCTAAATAATTCTTGTTGCTTCTTAACCATATCTCCCTTTCCTTTATTTCCACTCTAGTTTTAAATTCCACTTTAACTTTATCCCAATTCCCTAGCTATAGTTTCAGAAGAAATTTCTATCTTCTCTAGTAACTCCTATTATTTAATTCCAAAATCCATTCCATAAATTCCTCTCTTTTCAACTAATAGGTGGGAAAGTGCCAGTGTCTCATTTTTATTTCATTACCTTGCATTTTTATTTTAGTTATTACTGGCACATGATCTGAAATAGTTATTGGGTGCATTTCAAGACAAAATGCACATGTTCCCAGGAGATATAAATTCTATCTACCTAGTACAGTTTTTGTATCTTGGAGAATAACATGTCAATTCACTACAAACTCCTAGTACTGAATGCACATCTTCCATGCCAAACATTTTCATAAATTTCTTCAAAAATCTACCCTGAGCCTCCTTTGTTGCATTTTCCCCTTGTAGGTCCCCCAGACACATTTTCACTGTTGCAAAACAAATTCCAGTCTCCAACTATAAGTAATATTCCTTGCTGAAAGGTGATTATTTCTCTCAGAATTTTTTTAAGCTCCATTATAGCAGTTGTAGGTGGAATGTAAATGCATGCCAGTGTAATCCTCCACCCTTGCCGGTAGCCCCTTAGTGCTATGTATCTTCCATTATTTTCTTTTCATAGGTTGGTACTAGGCTATTGGCCCTAGGGCCTATATAAGCCTAGCCATAACAATTCCCGGGATATTTCTTCCCCCACTATTTACTTCCCTGGACCCCTGTCTAGCAGGGCAACTGACGTGATCCCTCTTCTATCACAATTGGAGCTCCTCTTGCAATTAATTTAAGTACTCCTCTTTTCTTGGGCCCAGACATTCTGCTGAATAACCATCTTGAAAACCTTTCTTTATCAAATTCACACGTTCAATTCTTTCCAAGTGTTTCCTGTAGCACAGCTATTTGCACTCTACATTTTAACATAGTTCACTACTCTGTTTTATATCTGTAAAACTATTAGGATTGAAAGACATTACAGAAAGCATCACTTCTTATATACTTATTATTGCCAGCTTTTATGTAGAACTGCTTTTTTGTTAAATGTCTAGTTCTAACTTTTATGTTACATACATATATACTGTTTGGCAGGCTGGTCTTTTATACAGTTGTTCTTGTCATATCCGAAGTATTAAAGATAATTTTCTGTCAAAAAGTGAAAAGTGCACTACTACCAGTGACAACTGAATCACATGAGCTATAAAAGGCAATAATTAACAAGTTAGCCCAAGTCTGTTTTTTTTCTGACCTTTTATAAGCACAACAAATGTAAAAAGAAAATTAAGACAGGAGTTGCGCATGATAGTAAAGGGGAAAGTTCCAGGTAACGTGGACAAGTTTCATCTGGCAAGCTGTTCCAATACCTGCAACTTCAGTCTTTGTAATTACAGAAAAAGTAACTTTTCTAATCAAATTTATTGCCACAGACAGTTAGAAATTTAAAAGCACGGAGGGGAGAATCCTCCAAGAATTCAGAAGTGAAAGGAGCTCTACCAATGCCACCAAAAACAAAACCAGTGGCTTTTTCACAACAGAAGTTGATATGTATATGCTCTAGAAGAACATTACATTGAAATAGCAAAGAAAAGCCAGGTCATGTGATACTCTTGAAAAGACAAGAGACAAGTGGTGTCCAGCACTGGTCACAATTAAACACATACTGTGAAATATGATGAGAGAGAGTCCTTATCTCCTTCAGTGTACCCCCAGTAAAAGCTGAAGGCAAGGACAGTTACATGTCTTCACATTCTGCAGTTCATGAATAACAAAATATTGTGGCCTTCTGATATTAAGTTTGTAAAACTGCAAAGGTGCACTTTCAGCATAGAGAAACCAGATACTGTATGTATAGCACTTCTGAATCTAATCCTAGGTGATGCAAACAAATTAAACAACATGAAGAAAATAAGGTGTGCAAAAACCTAGATATACCCTTAAAATTAGAAGTTATGTACCTACCATAACGTTCCATGTTAGTTGTCTTCTCTCGCCTTCTTTCTTGCTGGATGGGTTCGGAGCCGATCCTCGGCTCCGACTCGGCACTTGCTTAGCTTGAGAACTCCTTTTACCAGCTCGAGGCAACCCTATATCCCATGATGCAAGACGGAACTACCTCAGATCTCGTTTGGTAGCTAACCTACCCTGCTAAGGACTAACCTAACATATATTAGGAAACCCAAGTTCATAATAAAGGAGTCCTCTAATGAAGGCTCAGGAGGAAACAACCTGATAAGAGGAACTCTTCAAGATCTGTCCAGGCCAGGGGGAAGGAGGGAGGGGCAAGAAAGAAGGCGAGAAGACAACTAACATGGAACGTTATGGTAGGTACATAACTTCTAAATGTTAAGTTGTCAATCTCGCCTTCATTCTTGCTGGATGGGACCGCGTCCCTAGCACCTGTATCCCGGGTGGCTCAATGGAACAGACTCTTGAGAACTGTGGAACCAAAACTGGCCCTGTCTCTGGAGGCCAAATCTAACTTGTAATGACAGACAAAGGTATGAGGAGTGGCCCAAGTAGCTGCTGCACAAATGGTATCAATGGGTAGTCTATCCTGAAAGGCTGCAGAAGTGGATAGACTCCTGGTTGAGTGTGCTTTCGGTTTAGAAGGTAGTTGCTTGCCTCTGAGTGAATACACATAAGAAATGGTGGAAGACAACCATCTGGATAAGGTCACTTTAGACACTGGGAGACCTTTCCTGTTTTCTGCATAGGAGACAAATAATTGGTCCGATTTCCTGAATTGTTTCGTTCTATGCAAATAGTACCTGAGCTGACGATGGACATCCAAAAAATGAAGCTTTTGTTCAGCTCTGTCAGAATAATTTGGGAAAAAGACTGGTAGAGCGATGGATTGATTAATATTGGTTTGAGAAACAACTTTGGGGAGAAAGGACGGGTTCGTTCTTAAGGATACCCTGTCCTTGTGAAAAACCAAATAAGGGGAACGGATGCAGAGAGCTTGAATCTCGGAAACCCTTCTTGCTGAAGTGACAGCCAGTAAAAATATAGTTTTCCAGGTCAATAATTTCAATGAACATGAAGCAGACGGTTCGAAGGGTGGTAACATTAAGGATGCCAACATTAAATTTAGATCCCATTGTGGAGGAGGATGTTTTATTGGCGGCTTTAGGAGAAACACTCCTCTCAGAAAGGCCTTGCATAGTCTATGAGACATAATGTTATGATCTTGCAAGCCAACATGATACTTGGAAATAGCAGCCAGTTGAACTTTTACTGTAGATGAAGAAGATCCTGACTGAAAAACTTCAGCCAGGAAATGTAAAACAGAATGCACAGGAGCAGTAAAGGGATCAATATTTCTGGAATTTGCCCAAATGGAAAAGCAGCCACTTGCTAGCATAAACGGTTCTGGTGGACGACTTTAAAGAAGCCACTAAGATATCTCTGACCGGATCAGAGATCATAGGAAGCCTGGCTAGGGAAGGAAGTGGAGCAACCAAGCAGTGAGGTTGAGAGAATGAATGGCCCGGTGCTGTTGACCTGACTGGTGGATCAAGAGATCCGGAACTGGGTCCAGATGCCAGGGCTGCACCAGGAGGTGACGATGCAGAGACGGAAACCAAATTTGTCGAGGCCAGTAAGGGGCAATGAGAATCAACTTGGCCCTCAAAACGGTGGCTTTCTGAATGATTGTGGAATCAAGGGAAAAGGAGGAAAAGCGTACAGAAGTCCCGGGGCCAATCCTGGGTTAGAGAGTCTCTCAGGGGTTGGCCTGGTAGGGAAAGAGAGTGAAGAAATCGGGGCACTTGTTGTTTTGGGGTGTAGCAAAAAGATCGCAACAAGGTGTGCCCCACTTCAGAAAAATCTGGTCCACTACAGATTGATTGAGAGACCACTCGTGAGGCATGAGAATGGATCTGCTCAGCCTGTCCGCCAAGAGGTTGGACCTGCCGGGGATGTGCGTTGCTATCAGAAACCGATGAGAGGAGATTGCCCATTGCCAAAGTCTGAGAGCTTCTCGACACAACGGATAGGACCTGGTCCCGCCCTGCTTGTTGATGTACCAGACCACGGACATGTTGTCCGTTTGTACTGCAATAGTCCCCGTGGGAAGAAAGTCGTTGAGGGCTTGCAACGTTAAAAGCACCGCTCTCATCTCCAGGACATTTATATGCAGATGGTATTCTATGGGTTGCCATGTCCCGTAGACCATCCTGCCCTGAAAATGCCCCCCCCCCCGATCAGAGAGGCATCCGTAGTAACTGTGGCAACTGGAGGAGGGGGAACAAAAGGTCGGCCCTGATGAAGAAGAGGGGAAGATATCCACCAGTTCAGATGAGTTCTGCACGATTGTGTGACTAAGATTTCGTGCCTCATCGGAAGACTGTGGAACACTGAGTGAATAACATCCACTGCAGAAGACGCATGTGGAAGCGAGCCAGTGGTAGAAGAACAATGGCCACAGCCATAAGATCTAGAACCTTTAATATCAATCTGGCTTTGACTTTGCTGCTCTGCAATAGAATCCGAACGTATTTTTGGATGTCCAGAATTCTTTGATCTGTTAGTCTGGCTAACATTTTGACGGTGTTTAATTCTGCGCCTATAAAGGTGATAGACTGGCAAGGCCGCAGAGAAGATTTTTCGAAATTCACTGAAATTCCCAAACTCCTGCAAAGCTGCAGAGTGTAGTCTCTGGTCTGAAGAAGCTGACACCTGGTGGTGGCGGAGAGGAGCCAGTCGTCTAAATAAGGAAACACCTGGAATCCTTGGCGTCTCAGATGAGCTGTGACCACTGCCATGCATTTGGTAAACACTCTGGGGGCTGAAGTGAGGCCAAAGGGCAGGGCTCTGAATTGGTAATGACTGGTCCCTAGCCGAAAGCAGAGAAACCTTCTGGAGCGCCTGTGAATCTTTATGTGATAGTACGCGTCCTGAAGGTCTATAGAGCACATCCAGTTGTCCTTGCCCAGAAAGGGCAGAATGGACTGAAGCGTGACCATCCGGAATCTTGCCTTCTTGACAAATCTGTTTAGACTGCTCAGGTCTAATATTGGTCTCCAATCTCCTGTCCTTTTGGGGACCAAAAAGAATCTCGAGTAGATGCCGGATCCTACTTGGTCTGCCGGAATAGTCTGGACGGCTCTTTTTTCTAGGAGCTTTGAAACCTCCTGTTCTGCCAAATCCCTTTGACCGGGTGAGATGTCTGGAAGGGATTGTTGAGGTACGGATACCTTCGAAGGGATTTTGTAACCCTCGGATATGATCGACTGTACCCACATATCTTGTGAAAGGGAATGCCAGGCTACTGGGTACAGCGAAATCCTTCCCCTGACTGCCTCCAAGGGTGGACAGTCGGGCAACACATCAGGGGTGCTGAAAGGGCTTCTCAGGAAGAGACTCCCTGTTGCCCTGGTTCTGAGGACCCCCCCCTGCCTCTAGGGCGTCTATTATTGTTACCCCTCTGCCTCTGGGGTAAACTGACCACGTGTGTCCGGTGTAGCTCCTTGGGCTTTATGAACCACATCTTCCCTCCCTTCTGACCCTTGGGATAGGGTCTAGAAGGGGTGGAAAAATGGACTCCAACGGCAGAAAGAGTTTTACCGTCCTGCTCACACCTGGTCAAGGTTTCCTTCACCTGAGGTCCGAACAAAGCCGAACCGTCAAAGGGGTATTGGTGAAGGACGCCTTAAAGGGGTCCGCAAAATTACAAAGCCGCATCCAGGCTTGACGTCTAAGAGCCACTCCTGTGCCTGCGGCCCTGCTCGCTCCATCGGCTGCATAGGATATGAGCCGCATGGAGGAGTTGGATAAGGAATTCAGGATTGCTAGCTGTGAGGCAATCTTTTCTTGAGCCCCAGCAGCAGAAGGATCCTGGACCACTTCACCTAGTTCCTTGAGAATACCTCTTTGAAGCCTGGTGAAGTGACAAAGGTAGTTCAGCGAACGCATAGCAAAGGTCGCTGAAGAAAACATCCACTTTCCATACCTGTCCATGGTCCTAGAATCTTTGTTAGGAGGATGGACGGGTACTGAAGGATCCGCAAGTTCCTTCTTAGTGGCCGCCGCCACCATAGCATCCACAGAGACGCCCTTGGAAAGAAACTGCTTGTCCGTAGGGGCCGTAATAAATTTGGATGGTCTCCTGGGGACAGGTTCCACAGAATCTGGAGCTGCCACGCCTTCGAGCCACTACCTGCATAAGTGGGTCGAAGGCGGAGACACCCAGGAGGTGGAGGGTCGGGATCCAAAGCCTCCAGGTATACCGACTCATCCTCGGAGGGGTCAATGGAGGCCAATTCCCCTCTGTTTGAGGAGCTCAAGGATGTCTGAAAAGGAGACATCCTCAGAGGGGGATCGTGGGGAACCCTCCGACTCATCTAAGTCGGTATCAGATGTAGTAGACTCAGGGGAGTCTGTGTGTTTCCTCTTACACGTCCTCTTCCGAGGGGGTTCCCCTGTAGGATCAGGAGAAACCTCAGAAGAGGAAGATATTCCCAATGGGGAAACCTGGGGCGATGGATCCCTGGGCCTGAGAGCAAGAGGCTGGCAAGAGGCGTCTACAGGCACCGAAGAGGGAGGAGCTAGAGGGATGGACCGTTGACCTGGCTCAGGTGCCAGGACACTCCTCATCACCTCAAAGGCTCCCCTCTCCGGTTGACTGGAATATTCCCATTCCGAGGAAATAGGAATTCCCGGCTCCACTGAGAGAGAAGGCTCCGAGGCCGATGTCGGTGCCGAGCTTACCAAAGCCGAAGCCCCGAGAGGGAGAGCGGGGTCGGACAAGGGTCCGATGCCACTAGCCCCCTCGGAGCCGACAAGGGAAACTCAACGACCGGATCCCTCCAAGGAAGGTCTCAAGGAGGAGATCGGAGCCGAAGACGACGGAGCCGAAAAAAGATGTATCGGTTCCGGCGCCGACACAGTCGCTGTCCCAAGAAGCTCCGGCTCCGAACTCTGGTGGGGAGTCGGAGGAGGAAGTTCAAGGGGTGAAGCAATAGCCGAAGTCTGCTGAGACGGGCTATGGAGCATTTGGGCCAGTGCCTGCGACTTTAACAGCCTGCTTACCACCCTCTCTAAATCGTGGTCAGACAGCCTGGAAGATCTCGAAGATCGGCTCCGATGACTCCGCTCCGATAAAAGAGGAGACCCCGGAGCCAAGTGGATAGATTCCAAAGACGGGGACCGAGATCTCTTCTTGGATGAAGCCATCGGAGCCGACGTCCTATGGGTTCCAGATGGAGCCGAAGGCTTCTCGGCTCCGATACTGGATACTGTGTCGGCTCCAGCCGGAGCCGACAAGGCAACAGCAGATTGGGTGTCGGAACCGACCCTAGCTGAGAAGAAGAAAGATCGGCTCCGGCCGGAGCCGATCTCGACTCCGAAGGAGTCGGAGCCACCGGGGAAGGCTTGGAAGCTGTAGCCTGACCCTTAGATGGCTTGGAAGGCTTACTGGACCCAGGTTTAGTGGGTGAACCTTCCGGCTTTAGTAAGCCACGGAGGATTAATTTATTCCTCCTTTCCTGCAGGACTCACTGGCTAAAAGAGTGACACAAAGCACAGGAGTCCTGCAGGTGTAAAGGCCCCAGGCAGTAAACACAAGAAGTGTGACCGTCTGTCAGAGACATTTTCTGACAGCACGAGTCACACTTCTTGAAGCCCGAGTCCTTTACCTCCTTAGACATAGCCTAAGAAAAGAGTAACAAATATACTCAGAAACACACCCCAAAACAGTCACACAAATTAATCCCACAACACAGACACACAGATAGGGATTAATAAGGGAGGCCTAGGCCTAACTGAAACTTTTTAAACTTTTTTTATAAAGTAAAAAAATGTTTTAAATTATAAGGATAATAGGGTGATTGTATGGACACTACACACTAAAAAATAGGAAAAGGGGAAGATAAACCCTGACTAAGCTGTTTGAAAAACTCAAACTTTCCTCAGCTGGCAAAAAAGGAGACCTCTTCGCAAAGCGGCAAACGAGATCTGAGGTAGTTCCGCCTTGCATCATGGGATACAGGGTTGCCTCGAGCTGGTAAAAGGAGTTCTCAAGCTAAGCAAGTGCCGAGTTGGAGCCGAGGATCGGCTCCGAACCCATCCAGCAAGAATGAAGGCGATTTTGACAACTTAACATTAGTCATATCCACATTATGGGCAAACACTAAGCTAGTCTGAATCTGCTACAGGAAAAGTGACAAGCTAGGCATGCTTACCTCTGTCCCAATGTCTCACATGGTGACCCTTTCCGCTTTTTACAGTCCAGACTAAGAGCAGGGTCACTTAGGCTGTCTCCAGGGCCACTCATGTTGAGCTGCTTGTCACCTGGAAGACACAAAAGTTAAATTCTTTAAACATGCAAAACAAACCCAGGCAAACAAGAAATGAAAACTCTGTACATACATATTCTAATAGAAATCAAAATACCTACAACTAGATGTAACATTAGTAATTATAAACACCTTAAACAAGCAGATCAGTGTTCTGCTGCATTTTAACGCATTTATTTTAAACATCTACACATTTATTTTAAACATCAACAGGCTATTCTTTCAAGCTACCTGCTCAAATATTTTTTTCGCAGGCAACATCACAACAAACAAGCACAGACTCCCCCTCCCCTACAAAAATTCAACAATTCCAGGAAACATTTTCCCAAATGCAGATAAGAAAGTTCTATCTGCCTTAGTCTGCTTACCTGTCTTTTCAGTATTTTGTTGAAATTACTTACAGGCCACCAGACCTTACTAAAGCCCCAGCCAAGTTACAATAAAGAAAAGCAAAAGAATTATCAGACAATGTTATATAAATATTTTTAGTTATTAATATGTATATATGCCTCTACTTCTAGCAATACTTATGGAAAGCATATGACTATGCATATCTTTCTGTACATACACCTACCTGTTCCTCACACACACACCATATATATATATATATATATATATATATATATATATATATATATATATATATATATATATATACATACATATATATATATATATATATATATATATATATATATACACACACACACACACACGCACACACAATTATACACATCACTCTTTATATATATATATATATATATATATATATATATATATATTTATTTATTTATATTTAAGGATTCACTTTAGAACATCGAAAGCCTGTAACACTGAAATTCAAAACATTGAGACCAAAATTTTGAAAATTCAAAACACTGAAAACTCAAAACATTGAATCCTATAACATTGAAGAAATATAGGAAACCAACATGCACTATATTCCAGCACAACTACATACAGAAACAAATAAAAAACGAACCATATTACACTTCTTCAAATATAAGCAGGGGGGCAAGCCTCCCTGTACCCTCCCACATCCCTGCTACTTAAATATATTAACTCCAAGATCACACTTCACTACACTAAGATACGTTATATTGTAGTATAACAAGTAAGAAGGGAACATGACTGAGGTTACCTATGAAACTCCGGTGAGTATTGCAGAGACGTATAGTAATGTGTAATGTTTTAACACTGAAGTAGTGTTTCTAAGAGAAGGTTAAGGATAGTTTTTTACAATTTAAACAGGCAGTCATGAAGCTCGGAATGTTATGTTCGCCGTTTTGTTCTGTTGATATATTTAAGTAGCAGGGGGTGTGGGGGGCACAGGGCTTGCCCACCCTGCTTATATTTGGATAAGTGTAATACGGTTTGTTTTTATTTGTTTCTGTATGTAGTTGTGATGGCATATATTAAATGTTGGTTTCCTATGGGTTTTTTTTTTCAATGTTATGGGATTCAATGTTTTGAGTTTTCAGTGTTTTGAATTTAAGATTTTGGTGTCAATGTTTTGAATTTCAATGTTATGTGCTTTAAGCGACATATACAAGTGTGTGTGTGTGTATATATATATATATATATATATATATATATATATATATATATATATATATATATATATATATATATAATCTGGGACTGAGTAACAGTCTACAGAAGGGATGTCACACTACTAACAACAACAGATCACTGCTGTTGACATTGTACAAAGGAATGACATTGATTAGCTGGCATACTACACTGTCTGAAAGCAACCACTGCATCACGCCAAACTTGCAAAAATACAACTGCTGCCATGCATTGTGATTCACATAAAATACCTGCTGTTAGCAGTTTTTTTAATGCCGATAGTGTTGGCAATACCTGTACCATTCCATAGCAATTAATTGTATTGTTCATTTCAAATGTTAGCTGAAAACACGTTAAATTTGTCTTAGTGTACCTCTGGGTGTGGGTTTCTGTGATAAGGAGAGTATATCTTGAAAAGCACGGATGTCTATCAATCTAAATGGAGCACTGTTACCTCCAAAGCCCTAAGATTCAGGTGTACCATGCTGAAAAGATGAGACAAAAGTCTTTCTTCACAGGCAGCCTGAGAGTGGGCACTACCTGAGGCCTCTTCAACCGCAGGAACTACCCTAGGGTGGGGCAAAAGACGGCTAGTAAAAATTACCACAGACCTGTAAAGTCTAAATTGAAAAAGAAAGAAAAGAAATGCAACACTCAGGCTTGTTCATGGGCTAACATGTCCCTACTCTCTCAGGAGAAGAGATAAAGAAAAATACAGCACTTAAAAAGTTGCTTGGAGACAAACCAATCATAAATAAAAAATACTTTGGGAGCATCTCTGCAGTAGCCAGATTAAGGGGCCACTTGAAGCCTCAACAGACAACAGCTATGCCTGTCTACAAGCAAGATGACTTTCCAGGGACATGCATGGCAATGCAAACACAGTGGGCTGACACTGCCCACTTCAAAACTCTGTTTTCTGACAAAGGAGACAGGACCTTGTTCTAATCAGGATGTTGACATACCAGACTACAACCATACTACCTGAATGAAATGCCAGTACAGCAGGAGGAAGAACTTCCTTGAAAGCCTCAAGAGTTACAGCAACTTTGCTTACATCTCCAGAGCACTAATGTGCAGACATGATGACAGTAGAAGCCACGTCACTTAATCCGCTGGTACTGCAGAGCAGAGGCATCCAAAGCAACTATGGCTGAGTTTGGAGTGTCTGCTGCAATAATCTTCAATTAAGTACTATAAACACCATAGCAGCTAAAAGTCTGAGAACAGACATGGAAAAACCTGCCAATACTCAAGTCTATGAATGAAAGCAAGGAAAAGTCTGCCTGCAGGATGTTTTGTACTCTTCCAAAAGCAAACAAACTCAGCCTGCTCTAGGTCTGATGACAGTCACTATAAACAGAAAGTCTTGTACAAGACTCAGCTCTGCAACTTTGTAAGGTTGAGGGTGACCTGCAACCGAGGCGGGGGGGGGGGGGTCCTATGGGATGGTTTAGAGATTTTTATGTGAAGATAAGCATCACTGGGTTTGAAACAGCACATCAACTCACCACTAGGCAGACCTGGCTGCAATATGATCACACAAAAGGACTGCTTTAGGATGAACGCATTTAAGCTACCGAAAACTAGTATGGGTTTGAGGTAGTCTCTCTTCTGGGAAAATAATCTGTAATAAACTCCTGATCCATACAGGTCTGTTGGGACCTGTTAGATGGCCCTTTTTCTGAGACATTGATGCAATTGCTTCTTTACTTCTAGTTCTCGTCTCCATGACATCTCTGGCAAGGGCAGCAATGGGTATTTTTGCCTAGACTGGAAAGGGATGAAAAAAGAAGTTATGTACTCACAATAACATTCCATTTGCATTGTCGATTTTTCATCTCCCCACACATATGAGTCCAGATTTGATCCATCGGTTCCGACTCTGCCGTTACTAAGCTCGTGGTAACCAAAAAGCTCTTGGATACCTCCACTTACCCACAATGTATCTCTCTCCATTACCTCAGATCTTGTTTGCTAGAATTATTACCATAGAAGAATGAATTTTAGTTTTTAAATGTCAAAAAGATTGCTAAGGAGACCATTTCTGGAATATAGGAAAAAATAATCCAGGGCATAAAATTCTCCTCCCGTTCAACCAGGAACCCCAAAGGAAGGGGGTTGGAGGGAAGGGGTGTGAGGAGACATGAAAAATCGACAATACAGACGGAACATTACACTGAGTACACAATTTCCTTATCTGATATTGTCAATTTTTCATCTCATCCTCACATATGGGACTGAGTCCCCAGCTACCTTTACCCCAGGTAGACTCACAGAAGAATGTTCCTCAGAACCATCAAACCAAAGGAGGCTCTTACCCTGGAGATAAAATCCAACTTGTAATGAAAGATAAAAGTATGGTGGTTTGCCCATGTGGCTGCTGCACAAATATCCATGGAAGCATTTGTCTGAAAGACTGCAGATGTGGCCATTGGTCTGGTAGAGTGAGCCTGAATGGATTTGAAAGGATTCATACCTTTTCAGGAATGAATGAAGGAAATACAATGAGAAAGACATTTTGACAGGCTAACTTTGGAAACTGGTAGGCCTTTTCTAGGGCCTGCAAAAGCAATAGATAATTGATTTGCTTTCTGAAACTCTCTAGGTCCATGTAAATAAAAATGTAACCGTCTATGAACATTCAACAAGTGCAGGACCCATAGTCACCCTTATTACTGAAATTAGGGAAGAAACAAGCAAATGTATCGTTTGATTGGTATTTGTTTGTGAAGCAACTTTAGGCAGAAAGAACAGGTTGCTACACAGAGGCAGACTGTTTTTATGAAAGACCAAATATACGGAGGCTGGGAAGATCAAGCTTGAATGTTTGATATCATCCTTGCAGAAGTGATAGCCACTAAGAAAATAGTTTTCCAGAACAGGAACCTAATATCATAAGTGGCTGTAAGTTCAAAGGGCAGTTGAACAATCAGACATAGTACCAAAATTAAGGTCCTAAAGGGGAGAAGGATCCTTATGGGGAGGCCTTAACAATATGGTACCTATTAAGAAGGCACTGCAAAGTTTGTAGAAATTGAGAGAGAAATGGTCTATCCCAATGTGAAAATTTGAAATGGCTCCTAACTATACCTTAACAGTAGAAGCAGCAGCTCCATTATTGAAAAGACTGGCTAAAAATTATAGAATGGAGGGAATAGGGGCCATGAGAGGATCCACATCATGTTGTTAGAGCCCAAATTACAAAACCTCTTCCATTTACTCCTATAGTTTTTTTTTTTTTTTTTTTTTTTTGAGTGGATGACTTACATGAGGACATCAAAATATGAAGGACCGGAGAAGAGAGCATAGGTTGTCTGGCAATCAACGGAACTGGAGGAATCATGTCATCAGCTTGACATTGTGAAGGTTGGATGAAGCATTCCTTTCAGGTGTGATAGTAGATCCGGAAATGGTTCCAGAATCCAGGGTTCCTTCTGTAGATGAGGCCAGATTTGTTGAGGCCAAAAAGGGGCAATTAGGATAACTGCTCTCTTCAACCTGTTGGCTTTCCGAAGGAATTTGGGAACCAAGGAAATGGGGGGAAAAGTTTTGCAACAGACCAGGAGGCCAATCGTTTATGAAAGCATCCCTCAGGGACCCCTCCGATGGGGGAATCAGGGAAAGTAGCTGCTGCATTTGTTATTTAGGGGAGAGGCAAAGAGACTGCAGCAATGCTAACCCCCATGTGTAGAAAATGTTCTCCACTACGTTCTGCTTGAGGGACCACTCGAGGCTTGAGTATGGCTGTGCTTAACTTGTCCGCTATGACGTTGGATCTTCCCAAAATGTGCACTGCTATAAGAAAGTGGTTGGATGAGATCACCCACTGCCACACCCTAAGCACTTCGACACAGAGGGTATGATCTCATTACTCCACTTATGTACCAGACAATCGACATGGTGTATATTGAATTACTAACGTTCCCACATGAAGAGCAGTCTGAAATGCCTGCAATGCTAGAAGCACTGCCCTTATCTCCACAATGCTTATGTGGAGTTTGGCCTTGTCTGTGGACCAGGTTCCCTGGATGGTCTTCCCCAGATAATGCCCCCCCCCCACTCTATCTGGGAAGCATCCATTGTCAACATAGCCTGTGATTGAGGAGGAACAAAAGGTCGACCATGTGTCACCTGTTCTGAATGAATCCACCATGAAATATTCTTTTTGCATATGTTTGTTGTAAGACTTTGGTGAGATATCAGTTGGTGGATTATTGACCATACAGCAGCCAGAAGCCACTGAAGAATCTGCATATGAAACCTGGCTAACAGAACCAACACAATCGTCAGGGCCATAGATCCTAACACCTTTAGAACATGACTGGCAGCCACCTTCTTGTTCCTGATTAACCTTAAAGTTTGCCATATGATCATTAACACTCTGGAAGGAGGACATTTTTGCAATCATTTGAGTGATGTCTAGTAGTGCTCCTATGAACTCTAATGTTTGAGTAGGTTCCAGATGAGATTTTTGGCAATTTATGGTTAAGCCTAGCTTGGAAAGTACAGTTTTGTACCTACCATAAATGTAGATGTCCGAACTGGATAGCATCTGCAGTCATAACAAATGGGTTGTCCTGTCGTCAGGCAGCCCTTCGGTCGGCCGGATTCCAAAGTCTGGGTCCGGCTTCGGCTGATGTCGCACTTCACCCGACATCATCTCTGCTGGTCTTCGGGTATAAAGGCATCAGCCGACGCCATTTTCCTCAGTGTTTCTTGCCCCAGATGCCAGTTGCCCTCTTGGAAGGCTAAATTTTGGATAAATGCCAATGTTTCCAAAAGATAGAAGGCAAACACAAAAAATAAGCATGTATGTACATATATACAAACAAATACACCATAAGAGACTCCCCCCCCCCAGCTAGCTATTAGGAGGGTAAATACCCTAGGAGTACCACAGAGGGGAAGGAGGGAGGGTAATCCTGACTGCAGATGCTATCCAGTTCGGACATCTACATTTATGGTAGGTACAAAACTGTACTATGTCCTTCATGGATGCATCTGCAGTCATAACAAATGGGTAGAATACCATAGCCAACTAGGGGAGGAGGAAGAAAAAATTATGGTGTGGTTAGGATCCCTTGCAGTACAGCAGTGGCAAACCCTGCTCGGGAACTAGAATACAGAGGTAAATTATAATGCTTGGCAAATGTATGCACGGAGGTCCAAGTAGCCACCTCAATAATGTCCTTGGTTGCCACTCCTCGTAAGAAAGCTGTGGTAGTGGCTGTAGCCCTTGTAGAATGAGGCCTTATGTTCTGTGGAATTGGTTTTCCATGGTAGGAGTAACAGAATCGTATGCAATTTCCTATCCATTTGGAGATTGTCTGTTTGGAAATTGCTTTTCCTTCCCTTCCTGTTGCATAGGCTACAAAAAGCTGGTCAGTTTTTCTGTTACTTTTGGTTCTGTCCAGATAGTAGCGTAGCTGTCTATGTACATCCAAGGTATGCAGCAATCTTTCCCCTCTGTTTTGTGGATTGGGGAAGAAGGTAGGTAGGTGGATTGCCTGGTTTAAAGACACTCTGGATACCACCTTAGGCATAAATGTAGGATTAGTTCTCATGGACACCCTATCTTGATGGAAGATTAGGAAGGGTTGTACTGCCATTAAGGCCTGAAGTTCAGAAACCCTCCTTGCTGAGGTAATTGCCAGTAGGAAAGCAGTTTTCCATGACAGGTGCTGTAGCTCTGCTGTTGCTGCTGGTTCAAACGGAGGGAGTGTCAACTTTTCTAGCACAAAGTTCAAGTCCCATGCTGGTAATGGTGGTTTCCTAGGAGGTTTGACATTCTTGATCCCTCTGAGGAACTGCCTGAGTAGAGGATGTGAAAAGACAGGTGTATCAAAGCTGTATTCTGCTGAAATAGCTGATGCATGTATCTTGATGGAGGAATAGGACAGGCCTGTATGTAGAAGCTCTGCCAAATACTCCAGAATGTTAGCAATATCTATATTCGACACATCTTTTCCTCTTTCAGCACTCCAAATGACAAACCTTTTCCATTTTCCTGCATAGTTCCTTCTTGTTGAAGGTCTGCGGGCTTCAAGGATAATGTCTTTAACCCTTTGGGAAAGATCTGGATTAGTTGCTGCTATGTGATGTTCCAGGCAGTCAGTTGCAAAGTTTTTAGGTTTGGATGCATGATGCTGTAGTTTTTCTGAGTTAACATCAAAGGCATCAGGGGTATTGACCACATTTTCTCCCGAGACATGCTCCTCAGCAATGGGTACCAGTGTTGTCTTGGCCAGTTCGGAGCTATCAGGATTATCCTTGGACGTTCCTCCTTGATTTTTAGTAATACCCTGTGTATCAAGGGAAGAGGTGGAAATGCATATGCTGTCAGACCTTTCCAGCTGAAGGAGAGCGAATCCACCTTCCATGCAAGTGGGTGGGATGTCCTTGTGCAGAATTTTTTGAGCTGGTGATTGAAAGGGGAAGCGAATAGATCTATTTGTGGCATTCCCCATTTCTTTGTGATGGTCTTGAAGATGTCCGGGTGTAGCATCCATTCGTGAGCATCCGAGGTAGTTCTGCTTAACATGTCTGCTAGAGTGTTCTCCTTTCCCGGTACAAATATTGCCTGTAACTGGATGTTGTAGCTGAGTGCCAGATTCCAAAGGTCCAAAGTCATTCTGCATAGGGGGTATGAATGAGTGCCTCCCTGTTTGTTGATGTACCACATGACTGTGGTGTTGTCTGTCCTTATCATCAAATGGCCTTCTTTGAGGAATGGCCTGAATTTTTGGATTGCCAGTTTTACTGCCAGCATTTCTTTTTGGTTTATGTGCAGGTGCAGCTGGTCCTGAGTCCACAATCCTTATGCATTTGTCCAGCATGTGCGCCCCCCATCCTAGGTCTGAGGCGTCTGTTGTGATGGTTTGGCTTGTTTGAAAGTTGTGGAAGGGTAGGCCTGGGTTTGACTGGCATGCTTGAGCCCACCATAGGAACTCCTGTTTTAGGCATGGGATTAGTGGTATTTCTGCTTCTAGGCTGTGCCTGTGTTGGGACCATAAATTCTTTAGGTACCACTGTAGTTTTCTCATATGCAGTCTGGCATGTGGGACCAAGATTATGCATGATGCCATGAAGCCCAAGGCCTGCAGAACTTTTCTTGCTGTTAGTTTGTTCTGTTTTGTTAATGCCAAGTAGCAAAGAGGGAGTTCTTTTTGTTTCTCTGCAGTTAGGAATGCCATTTGTTTTACTGTGTCCAATTCCGCGCCCAAGAATGTTCTTGTTTGGGATGGTATCAGCCTTGACTTTTGTAAATTGACTGTGTATCCCAGGGCTTGTAGCAAGTAAATGACCCTTTGTAAATCTGTTGTCAGCTTGCTTTTGTTGTCCGCTTGTAGCAGGCAGTCGTCCAGGTATGGATAAATTTGGATTCCCTGTAGTCTGCAGTGGGCGATTACTGATGCCAGGCATTTTGTGAATACTCTGGGCGCAGTAGATAAGCCAAAGGGCAATGCTGAGAATTGATAATGCTCTGATCCTGCAAGAAATCTGAGGTATCTTCTGCAATTTGGTCGAATGGGGACGTGCAGGTATGCCTCCTTGAGATCTAGAGTTACCAGCCAACACTCCTTGCCCAGCATGGGAAGAAGTTGCTGTAGGGTCAGCATTTTGAATTTTGGGACAATGATATATGTGTTTAAAATGGACAGGTCGAGAATAGGTCTCCAACTTTTTTCTTTTCTTGGTACTAGGAAGAGTCTGGAGTAGAATCCTTTTCCCTGTTCTGTTATTGGTACTCTTTCCACAGCTCTCATGTTTGTTAATTGCGTTATCTGCTGTAGAGCTTCTATTTTTTGATTTGGAGGCAGGTTTGGCATTCCTCTTTTGACTGGTAAGGTGTGGAAGTGGAACCGGTAGCCTTGGTCTATGGTTTGCAAAATCCACTTGTCTTTTGTGATATAGTGCCAATTTTTCGAAAATAAGGCTAACTTTCCGCCTAATGGTGCTGCTATTTGCTCCCTGGTAGGCGGAGTCAGAGCCAAGTCACTGTGATTGTCCTGTTGCAGTGGTAGTGGTTGTGTCTGTGCCTCTGTTATTACCTTGCCACTGTCGTCCTCTGTAGGCACCTCCTCTGGATTGATTTCTGCCTCTGGAGCGTCTATTCCTGCCCCTTTGGGATCTTGTGGAGTCAGGAAAGGACCAATTTTTGGCAGGACAGTTCCTGCTAAACCTTGGGGGCTGAACCTGTAAGAAATCTTTAACTGTTTGTACAGATTTTGCCTTTTCTTCCATTTTCTTCATTACCTGCTGGGCCGGTGTACCAAATAAACTGGCCTTATCCATAGGAGCATCTAATAGCTTAGCTTTAACATGATCCGGTAAGACCTGCTCTTTCAACCATGCATGTCTTCTTATCACTGTGCCAGTCATGGCTGATCTAAATGAAGCCTCCAGTGCATCATAGCCACATTTTAAGGAATGGTTACTAACCTGTTGTATGTTATTCACCATTTCTAATACATATTTCTTATCTATTGATTCATCAGAGGATAGTTTTTTAGTTAACTGATCAAGCATAAACTCTTGGTATTGTATCATGTGAAACTGACAGTTTAAAGCTCTAGCTGAGAGAGTAGCAGAAGTGTAAACTTTTTTACCCCATCTGTCTAAAGACCTGGATTCCCTTTCTGAAGGAATAGGGTTTTTTGCTGTGGTCGAGGCTACTGCCTTAGGCCCCTGGGAAATAGTTTCGGGGTCTGCCAGTGGGGCCTTGTATAGGTGGTGATGAGTGTCTGGTACCCTGTAAAATCTATCAGGTTTGGCAGGGGCTGGAGGTAAAGAATCAGGAGCAGTGCAGACATCATTAAATGCATCATCCACAACAGGCAAAACAGGAGGAATAGCTAAGGGCCTATGTTGTGGTAAGTGCAGAAAAGTCCTAAGCCTTTTCTTGAATCTGAGAAATCTTGTCCCTGCCATTGAAATTGCTCTCTCATGGCATGTAAGGTTTCCCCAAAGGAAAATTCCTCTGGTGGAGAGGCAGCTGGAATGGATTCTTCAGCATCAGAGTCTTCATAAGTAGAAAAAGGATCCTCTGGCTGTTCTGTGATGTCGGAGTCATCCGCAGAATCATCAGAGGACACTGGCTCGGGGCTCTGTCCTAGGTCTCTTTTCTGGGGGCTGAGAGGCCCTGTCTGGGTGAGATTGGGATCCCCTAATTAAGGATATTAAATCTTCTGCCAGAGTAAGCATTTGTGAACTGGAAGTGGGCCTGTGAGAGGGAGGTTCAACAGGCACTGACTTAGCAGATTTGGCTGCTTTAGCCCTGGCAAAGGCCTTGATAGACATGGCTGCAGGGGGTCTAGCAGCACCACGTGCTGGGGTAGAGACATCCAAAGAGATGGTGTCTGATAACTCACTAGAAGCCACAGTTGTAGGCAAAATTTCTGAGGCCGATTCAGGTAAAGTAGTGGGAGCCTCAGTAGTAGTCATGGATTCGGCTGAAGATTGACCAGTTTTCGGTTTCGGCGAAACCGAGACACTCATGCTTGCTTAACCGTGGTTTCGGCCGAAACCGCGGACCGCGAGTGTCGGTCTTTTTCCTTGCGTTTTTTAACAATTTGGGTAGTCGGAGGATCCGACGGCATAATGTACGCAAAGTCTGAGCCGAAAAACTGTTCAGCAAACTCCGACCGACGCCTTAGCGTTCGTCGGTTGAAGGAAGCACAGGCCGAACAGGCTGCTACGTCGTGGTCTGGGCCTAAACAAGGCAGACAGTAAGAGTGGAAATCTTTATGAGGTATTTGTTTCCCACAAGTTAAACAGTTATTGACTTTTTCTGACATCGGCTGAGGCAAGAAAGAGTCCCCAACGGGGTACTTAGCTTTTTAGAAGTCTTCGAAGTAGTATTCGGTAGTAGTAATCTCTGGATCTGACCGACCGGCACTTGCGAACAGCTTCTGCTTCGGGCGCCACGCGGCAAGAAAGACTGGGGAAAATGGCGTCGGCTGATGCCTTTATACCCGAAGACCAGCAGAGATGATGGCGGGTGAAGTGCGACATCAGCCGAAGCCGGACCCAGACTTTGGAATCCGGCCGACCGAAGGGCTGCATGACGACAGGACAACCCATTTGTTATGACTGCAGATGCATCCATGAAGGACATCAGACTTGAAGAACAGAGTCTCTTGCTCAGATAAGTAGATGCATGGTCGGGCGGATACAAGACATTTGTCTAAATAAGGATATACCCAGTATCCTTATCTCAGCTTATCCGTAACCACTGCCATGCATTTGGTGAACAATCTGGGGGCAGTAGTGAGACCAAAGGGCAGTGCTCTGAACCGGCAAGGAATGGCTCCTAGCCAAAAGCATAAATATCTTCTGGAGAGTCTGTCCATTTTTACATACTAGTACGCATCCTGAAGATCTATAGAGCACATCCAGTCATCTTGTTCTAGAAAAGGATGTATAGACTGAACTGTGACCATTCAGAACTTGCAACACTGGACTGACTTGTTCAATCTGCTGAGATCCAAGAATGGTCTCAAGTCCCCTGTTTTCTTTGGAATCAAAAAGAACCATGAGTAATGTCCGAATCCTCTCTGATCTCGGGGACCTCTCGGATGACTCTTTTTCCTAGCAGTCTTTGGATTTGAATGACACCCTGATCCCTTTGAGTGGGTGGAACGCCTGAGATCATCTTGTTGGGAGGGGGTTGTTGAGAAAAGGGAATTTGGTAACCCCTGGATATTATCCTCTGCACCCACATATTGGAAGTTATCTTTTGCCAGGCTCGCAACTGCAGGGATAGTCGATCCCGGATTGCCTTAAGAGGTGGACAATCAGGCCTTCTTTCAGGAGCCCTGAAAGGGCTTCCTGAAGAAAGACTCCAGGGACCCTTGGTTCTACGGACCTCCTCTGTTGTGAGGGTGCTTCTTCCATTATTGTCCTCCCCCCGCCTCTGGGAGAAAAATCTCCACGTGCATCTTAGTAGGACCCTTCAGACTTCTTGAACCATAATTTTCCATTGCCTCTCTGACCTTTAGAATAAGGTCTCTGAAGAGACGAGAAACATATGCCCACAGCAGGAAGAGTCTTACCTGCCTTCATACACCTGGACAGTGTATCACTGACTTTGGGACCAAAAAGAGACATGCCATCAAACAGAGCTTTGACAAATGAAGACTTAAAAGGTTCCACAAAATCACAAAGGCACATCCAGGTATGTCTCCTCACAGAGATGCCGAAACCCACCACTCTACTTGTTCCTTTGGCTGCATGCGCAATCAGCCTCATGAAACAGCTAGCTACAAGAATGTAGGGTGGCTAACTGGGAAGCTACTTTCTCTTTTGTTCCCTCAGCTACTACTCCCTGTGGGATATCTGAAAGCTCCTTGATCAGATCCCTTTGTAACATGGTGAAATGCGAAAGATAATTCAGTGACTGCAAGGCAAAGGTCGCTGAAGAGAACCTTCACTTCCCACACCTATCCATCATCCTAGAATCCTTATTAGGAGGATGAATAGTCAAACTTTCCTCAGAAAGCTCCTTCTTGGTCGCTGCCATCATGACAATGGCATCTACTGCAATTCCTTTCATCCAGAAAGCCTCGTCAGACACAGCGGTGATTACTTTTCTCTGGGGAACAAACACAATGGAATCCAGGTTCTCGCACGCCCACGGAGTGATCAAACCTACGAGTTAATCAGTGGGCGGAGTCACCCAGGAGGTAGATGGGTGAGAACCAAGGGACACCAGGTACACAGACTCCTCAGATGAAGTATTACTGGACTGCCAGCCATCAGTGTTTCAGAATTTCCAGAATCTCCTTAAAGGAAATAATCCTCAAGGGATGACCATGGGGATCCTTCTCCCACATCGAGATCAGTATCTTCCATGGCCGACTCCTCCGTAGAATCCAAATGCTTCATTTTGCAAAGTCTCTTCCTACGGACCTCCTCAGTTGGGTAGTCTGGGAGGTATCTGAAGAGGTAGGGGTACCCGGATGGGTATCCTGGCGCGCGAGGTCCCACTGTCCCAGTGGAACATCCTGGTAAGAAGAGGAACATAGGGTATCTTGATGGGATTGCGGATGCGAGGGGGCAGCCGACCTTTTAGATGCAATGGCAGCTACAGCCTACTCCAAAGCCCCAAAGGCTGATCACTCCTGAATGGAAGAGGACTCCGGCTCCAACAAGCCATGGTTTCAGGATGAGGTCCCTCCAGTCCAGAAGTTAGTTCGCCAGGAGTTGAAGCTAGAGCAGAGCTTGCCTTCACCGAAGCCCCGAAGTACATAGACTGCTCCGAGGACCTGGGAGGCGAGCACACTCAAGGTTTGCAGGGCCCACTACGGCTCTGTGAGCTCTCCTGGGATGAAAAGGCGGAAGAGCTCTAAGCAAAGGTCTGATCTGAGGAAGAGGACATCTTCGGGTCAGAGCTGAAAGGCACTGGATGTATCGGACCTGATGACTCCGAAGCTTGCCCTGAAGAAGGCGGAGGAGGAAGAGGGGGAGTAGACAGTTTAGACAGACCTGGCACCATAAGGGTTGAGACCGAGGGGGACTTTGTGATGCCCTGCTCCCACAAAATTGTCTGCACCATCTGTTCCACATCTTCTTCAGTAAGGCTTCTGGTTGAACAGGAAGAGGAGGCAGATGCGGACCTTGGTCTGGATAAGAAGGGAGACGGTACCCTCAACTGAAAGGGATCAAAGGTTGGGGAGTAACAAGTCCTCGGTAGTGTCAAAATAGGCTTGAAGGCACTAGTTGTATGATCTGATCTATCCTTACTAGATAGAAGCGCGGAGCCAAAGAAGCCGGATCCAACACGGTAGTGATCGGTGTCAAAGGCTCCAAAACTGGGTCACAGATTTCACAGCCTTTGGAGATTTTGACATTTTTTTGCTCTTGGCTACAAAGAATCCATCAATGCCAAAGAGGGTCTCTTCTTTCCTCTATCAGTGGATTTTGAGGAAAAGGATGAAAAAGCAGGGCTCGAATGAGCTGATTTAGCTTTTATGGATGAGCCAGATTTTTCTTTACTGCCAGAAATAACCTCCTCAAAGGTAGAAGGTAACATGCCCCTCAGGATGAGCTTATTTTTTCTTTCAACCAAAGCTCAATGGTTGAAAGAATGGCAAATTGCACAATCCTCTTGCAAGGGAAGGCACCCAAGACAATACACACACAGGGAGTGCGATTCACGAAAAGGAATCTTGTGTCCATACTTTGTGCATTTTTTAAATCTAGCACAGGATTTTCTTCTTTCCTTTGCCATAATGCAAGAAATACAAGCAGAGAAGCCACTCACACAGACACATGTACACTTCGTGTATAACGGAGAGAGGAAGGAAAGGTGTTTTTTTTTTTTTTTTTTTTTTTAATATGAATAGATGGAAGTAGAAAGAAAAGAACTAACAATAGCAGTTAATGAAATACCTTTAAAGGTAAAGGGGGGGAAGTAACCTATAAAAAGATGGTTACTTGCAGGAAAGTGAAACAGAATGAGAAGAAGAAAACTAAAGTAACCCAATAACAATGGTTACTGTAACGGAAGGGTTAATAATGACAAAAAGAAATAGAAAAGACTAAATGCACTAATAATATAATGAAAAAAGTACAGTTTTGTACCTATCATAAATGTAGATGTTCGAGTGTATACACTGCTGCAGTTATTACACTTGGGTTATCCTGCCGTCAGGCGGTCCCTCAGTCGGCCAGAGTTCAAAAGTGTTGGTCCGGCATCGGTTGCTGTCGCTTCTTCCCTGATGTCAGTGCACCAGGGGTATATAAGATGCAGCCGACCCCATTTTCTTCAGTTTTTCTTGCCCCAGATGTCAGGTGCCCCCAAAAAGGTAGGCAATGTAAACTGCTAATAAAAACATACATAAGAAAAGCAATCAAAAACTTTCAGTTACCAGCAAATACTCCCCATAGGTAGCAAAGGGTAGAAGGCCTAGGTAAGTACCAGCAAGGAAGAGGGGAAGGAGAGAGGGTAACCTAGACTGCAGCAGTGTATACACTCGAACATCTACATTTATGGTAGGTACAAAACTGTACGATGTTCATCGTGTTACACTGCTGCAGTCATTACACTTGGGTAGAATCCCAAAGCTGAGGTTGGGTGGCTGGTTCTATAAGTTATTAGGGGTGGCTATAAGGCCCTGCAGCACTGCAGTGGCAAAGCCAGCTCTGGATTTAGAGTAAAGAGGCAGATGGTAATGCTTGGTGAAGGTATGTACAGAACTCCAAGTTGCTGCTTCCAAAATGTCCTTGGTAGGTACTCCTCTGAGGTAGGCATTTGAAGTGGCTGTTGCCCTGGTGGAATGAGACCTAATGCTGTTAGGTACAGCTTTCCCATGGTGTGTACAGCAGAAACGTATACTGTGCCCTATCCATTTTGAAATGGTCAGTTTTGAAATGGCTTTTCCCTATGCTCCTGCAGCATATGCTACAAACAATTGCTCAGTTTTCCTGAAAGCTTTCGTTTTGTCCAAGTAGAAGCGTAACTGCCTGTGTATGTCAAAGGAATGCAGAAGTCTCTCCCCTTTATTCTGTGGATTTGGATAAAAAGTTGGCAAATGAATAGTTTGGTTTAGAGCCACACTTGATACCACCTTTGGCATAAAAGTAGGGTTTGTTCTTAAAGACCCCCTGTCTTGGTGGACAATGATGAAAGGTTCCACTGCCATTAGTGCCTTTAATTCTGAAGCTCTTCGTGCTGAGGTTATTGCCAGGAGCAGAGCAGTTTTCCAAGAGACATATTTTTAAGTCTGCTGAGTTAGCTGGCTCAAAAGGAGGTAAAGTAAATTCTTCCAAGATGAAGTTGAGGTCCCAAGTTGGAGTTGGTGCTCTACGGGGCGGTCTTATGTTTTTAGTCCCTCTGAGGTACTGTCTTAGCAAACGATTAGAAAAAATTGGTGGGTCTGTGTTGTAATGAGCAGAGATGGCAGAGGCGTAGATCTTAATGGATGAAAAGGAGAGGCTTTTGTCCAGCATCTCAGTTAAGTATTGTAGTATCTGAGGAATATTTGGGACAAGAGGGTCAAAGCTGCGAGCCTGGTTCCAGGCACAGAATCTCTTCCATTTATCCAAATAGGCTTTCCTGGTGCTAGGCCTTCTGGCCTCCAGAATGACATCCATAACAACTTTGGAGAGAGGCACTGCTTGCTTAACTAAGGAATCTGCCATGCAGCCAGGTTTAAAGTCTTGAGCTGGCTGTGAAGTATCTGATTGTTTTGCTGAGTCAGAAGATGTGGGATTTGAGGCAAAATCCATGGTGGACCTTGCGTTAAGTTCTTTAAGATTGGGTACCAGTGCTGGCGTGGCCAGTCTGGGGCAATCAGGATAATCTTTGGCTTTTCTTGTCTGGCTTTTAGGAGTACCTTTGAAAGGAGAGGTAGTTGTGGGAAAGTATATACTTGTAGGTTTTTCCAGCTGAATGAGAGGGCATCCACTTTCCATGCTTGTGGGTGGTAAGTCCTTGTGCAGAATTTCTGTAGCTGGCAATTCATTGGGGATGCAAACAGATCTATGCCCGGGCTCCACCATTTTTGTGTTATCATTCTGAATATTTGTGGATGTAATTTCCACTCGTGCGGATCCATGATGTTCCTGCTTAAGTTGTCTGCCAGAGTGTTTTTCTCTCCTGGCAGGAATTGTGCTTGCAGATGAACTTGATAGGTTAGAGCTGTGTTCCACAAGGTCATGGCTTGTATGCAGAGGGGATATGAATGAGTGCCCCCTTGCATGTTTATGTACCACATAACTGTGGTGTTGTCTGTCTTTAGTAGTAGTTGTCCTGGATGCAGAAGGTCCTTGAAAGTTATAAGGGCATTTTGTACAGCTAGCATCTCTTTTTGATTGATGTGAAGATGCCTTTGTTCTGCGGGCCACTTGCCCTGAATACATTTTCCTGCCATGTGTGCTCCTCAGGCGTAATCCAAAGCATCTGTTGTCAGTGTTTGCCTGGCTGTGGGCTGAGTGAAAGACTGTCCTTTGTTGAGGTGACAGGCTTGAGCCCACCATCGAAACTTCTGTTGAGAGCAAGGAATAGGTGGTATTACTGTTTCCAAACTGTGACAGTGTTGAGACCAGACACTCTTTAGGTACTACTGCAGTTTCCTCATATGCAGTCTGGCATATGGAATTAGAAGTACGCAAGATGCCATGTACCCCAAGGCCTGCAGAATTTTTCTTGCAGGGAGTTGGGTTTTTGTTGCCATCAACTGGAAATATTGAGTCAGTTGTCCTTGCTTGTCTGGTATGAGATAAACCATCTGGGCCATTGTATTTAAGCTGGCACCAAGGAATATTACATCTTGTGAGGGCACTAGTTTTGACTTCTTTTCGTTTACTGTGTATCCTAGGCAAATTAGCAATCTTTTTACAAACGCCAGAAGCTTTAGAAGAATGTCTTTGCTCTCTTCTTGAATAAGGTAGTCGTCCAAGTATGGATAAATTTGAATTCCTTTTTGTCTGCAAAATGCAATTACTGGTGCCAGGCATTTTGTAAAGACCCTGGGCACAGTAGATAAGCCAAAGGGCAGTGCAGAGAATTGGTAATGCATTGAACCAGCTAAGAATCTGAGGTATCTTCTGCAATTTTGTCTGATAGGGACATGCAGGTATGCCTCCTTGAGGTCCAAAGTTACGAGCCAAGCTTTCTTGTCCAGCATGGGAAGAAGCTGCTGTAGTGTCAACATTTTGAATTTTGGAACATCCAGGTAAATATTTAGATAAGAAAGATCCAGAATGGGCCTCCAGGCTTTGTCCTTTCTGGGAACCAGTAAGAGTCTTGAATAAAATCCTTGTCCTTGCTCCTGTGTTGGTACCTTTTGAATAGCTCTCATGTCCATGAGTGCTGTAATTTGTCTTTGAGCCTCTGCCCATTGATGTTTGGCAGATTTGGCATTCCTTTTAACCTTGGCAGTGTGTGAAAGTGGAACCTGTAATCTTGAGATACAATATTGAGAACCCATTTGTCTTTGGTGATCATATGCCAATTGTGAAAGAAAAGCGCTAGTTTTCCCCCCAGGGGGGCTGCCAAGAGAGAAGTGCTTGGCAGCTGTAGTGGGAAGTCATTGGGACTGTTTTTTTATAAGGTTGAGGCCTGTCTTCCCCTTCTTTCTGGGTTGAAGCATCCCATTGTTGAGGCCTGTAAGAACCTTGTGGCTGACCTCTGCCTCTTGGACGTCTGTATCTGCCCCTTTGAGGTCTGTCTGAAACTGGAAAGGACCAATTTTTTGTTGGCCAATTTCTGCTAAATCAAGGAGGCTGAACCTGTAAGAAATCCTTCACCTTTTGCATAGATTTTGCCTTATCCTTAATTTTCTTTAATACCTCTTCTGCCTTAACTCCAAATAAAACATCCTGCTGTAAAGGTGCATCGAATAATTTTGCTTTAACATGATCTGGTAAAGTCTGCTCTTTTAACCAAGCATGTCTTCGAATGACAGACCCTGTAACTGCTGCGCTACAGGAGGACTCTAATGAAGCAAAACCACATTGCAAAGTATGTTTTCCCACTTGTTCAGCTGCATGCAATAAATCCTGCATTTCCTTATAGTTAGGAAGATCTGAATTTGGAAGCATTTTTTGTTTCAACTGAGACATCAAATATTGCTGATATTTAAGCATGTTAAACTGGCAATTTAAGGCCCTCATTGCTAAAGTTGCAGATGTATATACTTTCTTCCCACATCTGTCTAATGCTCTGGAATCTCTGTCCGAGGGAACTGGATTTTTTGCTGTAGAGGCCTTTACCCCCTTTGGGACCCTGGGAAATAGTTTCAGGGTCAGCAACAGGGCTTTTATAAAGAAATTTGTGAGAGTCAGGGACTCTGTAGTATCTGTCTGGCTTAACTGGAGCACAAGGTAAAGAATCAGAATTTAAACTGGATTCAGAATATACATCATCCACAATATCGAACACTGGCGGGACAGCAAGGGGTCTGTGTTGAGGTAATAAAAGAAAATCTCTGAGCCTTTTCCTGGATTCTGAATAATCCTGGCCCTCCCAATGGAAATGCTCCCTCATGGTATGTAAGGTTTCCCCAAAGGAGTAGTCTTCTGGTGGAGAGGCTGAAGGAACTGATTCCTCAGCATCAGAATCCTCATAAGGGGGTAAACAGTATCCTTGGTCTGAGGATGAATCTGAAGAGATGGACACCTGGTTGGATGAGTCTTAGTCTGCATCCTGTCTAGGCCTTTTATCAGGAGGAGGGTGGGACCCCCTGATCAGAGTAATTAAGTCTTCGGCCATTTTGAGCATCTGTTTCTTAGGCATGGAGGCCTGTCCTGGTGAATGAAGTTGTTTCTTTGTTTTTAAAGGGGTTTTAGACTTAGCAGAAGATTTAATGGTTAGCTGAGTAGGTCTGAAAACACCCTCTGAAGCTGAGGGTTGTTCAGCTGCTCCGGATCTCTCTGAAGGGTTAGTCTCGGTAGGCCGTAAATCTGGTGTATCCGAAGGCCCAGCCAAGTCCACGTGGGAGTCAGAAGCGGCCTGTGGTTCCAAAGAAGCGGTCATTAGGGGCTGCGAAGGCACCTCACTGAAAACCGGAGAACCGGCGACTGGCCTAGAAGAGGCTTCGTCGTCAGTTTTGGGCCACGGATGCCTGCCCTTGTCTTTGCGCTTTTTGTGTATCCCGGTCGTCGGTTGTACCGACGGCATGGTGTAATTGAATTTTCTGCCAAAATAATGTCGGGCAAAATCAAACCGATGTTTAACAGTGCGCTTGTTAAACCTAGCACAAGACCGACAACCTGTGACATTGTGGTCTGGGCCTAGGCATGGGATACAATAAGAATGGAAATCCTTATGAGGTATTTGCTTCCCACAAGAAATACAATTATTAACTTTTACTGACATCAGTCTGAGGCAAGAAAAAGTTTCCCCAACGGGGTACTAAGCTTTGTAGAAGACTTCAGTTCTGGCTTCGGAATGAGATTAAATCTCAGGAGTCGGCTGACTAGCACTTGCGAACTGCTTTTGCTTCGGGCACCGCGCGGCAAGAAAGACTGGAGAAAATGGCGTCGGCTGCATCTTATATACCCCTGGCGCACTGACATCAGGGAAGAAGTTACAGCAGCAGACTGAGGGACTGACGGACGGCAGGATAACCCAAGTGTTATGACTGCAGCAGTGTAACACGATGAACATCAGACTATAGAAGAAAAACTTTAATAATACGACCCAATAACCCAAGAGCTAACTGATTGGATCACAACTTCGCAAATTGGCAAACGAGATTTGAGGTAATGGGGAGAGAAGTATCCAAGAGTTTTTTAGTTGCCAAAAGCCTAGTAATGACCGAGTTGGATACGATGGATTGGATCCAAACCCATATGCGGGGATGACATGAAAAATAGGCAATATCAAATTAATGGTTTCTATTCATCTGCAATACATCCCTTTCTAGAAGTCTTGTGCCACTGATAGAAATGGCGAGAGAACCTCCACCTGACTACATCCAAGAGAAAACAGCTAGAGTGGGAGTCACAAATGGACATAACCAACCTTACAAGACACTATGAAACACTTGGCCATCAGACCAAAGACATTACTGGCACTTAGGTGAGGATGAGTGACTAGATACATGCAGACTCTGTAAGGTACACTGAAAAAGCAGCTTTTTCTGTTACCTTTAAGTTCTATAAAAGGGCTACTATGGATAAGGAAAAGTGACTTCAGTGGCCAAAGGGGGCCTCCCTTATGCCCTGGTGATGTTGGGTGATAATCTGGCACAAAAAGCAAGGGACCCTTAAAACAGTGTATTCATAAATGCTGCCTTAGTGTCCTCAATGAATGCAGCATAGCATTACAAGAATGCAGGCACATTGCTTGGCAAAATCCTACTATCCTTGTTATGATGAATGCTACACTAGATACGAGATGGATGACCAGGACAATGGAAAATGCTAAAACATGACTTAGGAGTTTCTTTTTGAAGCAGCTATAAAGCAAAAACTTTGTAATATTTTGACAAACATATTCCACTGAAAAGGAATGCACTTTCATAAGATAATTCAGCCTCCTGAGGCACAAAAAGGAGAAGCAAGTGTCCTCTTCCCCTTCCTGTCTAGATCTCAGAATTCCTGGTCAGGGATGAAAAGAGAGAGAGAGAGTTTGAGGAGTAGGGTTTCTTCTCAGAACAGCAACAGAGATGTCAGTCTGTTTTAGGGTGTCCTCTGTCCAAGCAGCATAACTTAGAATGGGGGTCTAAAAAATTCTGTTTTCTCTTCCTTGGGCATGCATAGGCCAGTGGGTCTACATTACCCCAACCTGCATTCACTTCATCACAAATGATATACCCAAGGAAATTACCACCCAGGATGAAGCTGGGCAAGACCAACAGACAGCCAGAAGTCTCTTCTATTCAGAAAAACGATCCTGGGAAGGCCAGTTACCTAGCTCCTTCATAAGCTGTAAAAATTTACTAAACTTAGGGTTTGAAAGGGGAAAAGGTAAAGAAATGGACCCCCTTGTCCTCTTCTTCTGTGTGGAGATCAATGCTGCAAGTCTTTCTGTTCATCTTCCCTGGAATGCCTGAAGACTCTTCCGGCATCAGGGGGAAAAAAAAAAAAAAAAAAAAAAAAAAAAAAAAAAAAAACTTTTTTGTGGCTATTTGACCTAAAATCAGAGGTCCCTGGTTCATCTGCAAACTAGAGAGGGACACAATCTCAGGAGAATCCCATTTAGGCGAAGGATAAAGAAAACCTGCACTAGGGTATCCAACACCAAAACAGCAAATGCTCACAGTCCTAAAAGGAACAGTGCCTCAGCACCTAGCAATGGCCCACTCAATGCCACTGCCTTGTTATGACAGACTGAAATTATGGCAATGGATCTAAACTGGGCCTAAAGGAACCACACATGAAACCCGTAATAGAGTCAGCACAGGGCAGAGCAACATGCCTGCAATGGAAGGAGGCAATAATGCACACATTAAACACAGCAGAGAACAAACAGGCACTAGCAAGAGAAAAATATCTAATAGGAGGGGAATAGATGTTGGGAAAAGGGCAGAGCAACAAGCCTGCAATGGAAGGAGGCAGTGATGCACACACTAAACACAGCAGAGAACAGACAGGTACTAGCAAGAGAAAAATATCTAACATGAGAGGAACAGATGTTGGGAAAAGGTGAGCTCAAAGGTAATTTCTGAACATGTATCGGAGAACCCATAAAATCACTAGATCCAAGAGAAAATAAAGAAGTGTTCAGCTCTAATCTCCCCTTCACATCTCTAATTTCTTCCCCTCGCTTGATCATTTCAAACTGTCTGACCTTGCTGGAGTCCCGCAATGGTCTTGAAAAGTTCAGTGTAATCACTGCCAGGAAGAGTAGCAGACCTCTAGGCTCAAAGGGAAGAACAAAAATTCACTCCAGTTTAAGTGTGCACAGATAATGCAGGAGAAGCAAGCCGTGATGTAGAAAGTACATTTGTGTAACATCTTACCTTAATGGTAGATGCCCTTCTCTTCACTGCTGCAGCATTTGTTTACAATAGGGATACCCTGCCAAGGGTGGCCTGACATCCGGCCAGTACACCAAAGCCTTTAGTTTGGTTTAAGGTAAGCCATACATTGCAAGTACACTCCTCAAATAACATAAGGCATAAAGGTGACATCCGGCAGTACCATCCTCAGAACTGAGAGCCCCAGTAGGAACACCAGTCCAAGGAAAAAAGAGGCAATCGGTACATCCACAAGGGAAAAGGACAGGGGGAGGAGGATGGAGGGAATGAATACTGCAACAGTGAAGAGGATGACAGCTACTGTTATAGTAAGATCTTGCACAACACTACTATGCCCTTCCTACTGTAGAGAATACTACAGCATTGAAATGAAAGAGTGCAAAAGCTCAGGAAGAAGACAGAGAGGAGGGTGGACCAGCAGAGCTCTCCAGGAACCCATGAAGGGTGGCCCTAGCAAAACCAGCACTAGCTCTGGATATCACATCCAACTTACAGTGCTTGGTAAAAACATGCACAGAAGTCTAGGTAACTGCCTCAAGAATAGAGTTAGCATCCAAACCTTTGAAAAAAAACAAGCACCAGAAGAAGCCACAGCTCCAGTACAATGAGCCTTAACAGAAGAAGAATGGCTCTTAGCATAAAAAGGAATAACAAAAAGAGATGGCTTTAGAAATCCAAGAAGGAATGCTTTGCTTGGACTCTGCCAATCCTAAAGACCTACGATGAAAAGAAACAAAAAGCTGATCAGATTTACAAAGAGGATGGAGTTGGCCAGAGGGAGCATAGGAATGGTAGATGCCATGAATCACAGATCTCTCAGAAACTCCCTGGCTATAATGGAGGCCAGAGGAAGAAGAGTTTGAAATAAGGAGAGGAGAGTTAAGGCCTTGGGAGGTGGCAGGGATGCCAGCATAGGCACAGTCTGAATCCTGCACCCCAGAAAAACATGATCCTGAGAAGGAGTCAGAGAAGACTTTTTGAAGTTTATTGTGAACCCTGGGCACTGAAGAAGGGAAATAGCAAAATGAAGATTTTGCAACAGATTCTCTGAGAGGATGCATGAAACAGGAGGTTGTCCAAATTCTTAGTCTTATCCAAATAAAATCCGAGTTGTCTATGCACATCAAATGTGTGCAGCAGATTCTCACTAACAGACTGCAAAGAGGGGAAAAAGTAGGTAAATGAATGGACTGATTAAGAGACAACTCATTCATCAGCTTGGGTATAACAGAAGGATTAGTAGGAAGGGGCACCTTGTTCCTTATGGAACACTAAAAAGGTAGGACAAGCCATAAGGGCCTGTAGCTCAGACACCCATTTAGCACAAGTGAGGGCTAACAAAAATACAGTCTTCCAAGAGCAATTCTGTGAGGAAGCTGAAGCAGCACACTCAAAAGAAGCTTGGGTCAATTTTTCTAAAACAAAATTAATATCCCACGGTGGAGGAGGAACAGGCTTCCTGGGAAAGGCCTAACATGAAGTACAACTTTAAGAATTTATTTAGCTTCAAATCTAGAAGCTAAAGGCAGACAAGAAGTGATAGCTGCTAAGTGAACCTTAACAGAAGAATAAGCCAACCCAGCATTGAGTAGTTCACACAGATGAGAGAGAACCAAAGGAACATTCACAGAAAGTCTATCCAGGTTACAAGAAAAAAACCTTCTTCCACTTGGATAAGTATGGTTGCTAGTACAGGGTTTTCTGGCCTCCTTTAGGACTCTGAGCACATCCTCAGAAAAAGGGTGTCTATGTGGATTCAAAATCCTATCATCCACACTGTCAGTTGAAGAGTGCACATGTACGGATGGATGACAAGATTCTTTGTCTTGTGTGAGTAGGTCCAACCTGTGAGATAACTTGTGATGACTACCCTTGGCTAAATGCAGAAGAGGGCACCAATGCTGTCTCAGCCAAAAGGGAGGCACCAGCAAGATATTTGGAAGTGTCCTGTTGAATCCAGAACAGGACTGTTGGAATGAGGAGAAGGGGAGGGAAAGCAAAAAGAAACATCTCCTTCCAACAGAAAGAAAGGGCATCCACCTTTCACACCAGAGGAACTGGGACTCTGGCACAAAATAGAGGAAGCTGACTGTTCAGAGGGGAGGCAAAAAGGTCTACTTGAGGAGTACCCCATTGGTGGACAATGTCCAGAAACACACCCCTGTGAAGCATCCATTGGGATTGACATTGATGTGCTCCTTCTGTTGGAGGAGGCCAAAACCTCTGCACCTTTAATCTCCTCATCTCATGCTTGAAGCGTCTGTGAAAAGCTCCTGAGGGGGAAAAGGGGGATGAAAAGGGAGCTCTGGATCCACCAATGAATTTCTTTCTTGAGATAATTTAGAAGAGGAATTACTAAGTCTAGAGGATGTGTAAGTTGAAGCCAAACTGACTTTAGGAACCACTGAAACTTCCACAAGTGGAGTTGGCCAGAGGGAGCATAGGAATGGTGGATGCCATGAATCACAGATCTCTCAAACTCCCTGGCTATAATGGAGGCCAGAGGAAGAAGAGTTTGAAATAAGGAAATGCGAGTTAAGGCCTTGGGAGGTGGCAGGGATGCCAGCATAGGCACAGTCTGAATCCTGCACCCCAGAAAAACACGATCCTGAGAAGGAGTCAAAGAAGACTTTTTGAAGTTTATTGTGAACCCTGGGCTCTGAAGAAGGGAAATAGCAAAATGAAGATTTTGCAACAGACTCTCAGAGGATGCATGAAACAGTAGGTTGTCTAAATAAGGAAATACCCCTGAAGCCTGCAAAAAGCAATCACAGGAGTGAGGCATTTGGTGAAAAACCCTTGGAGCAGCAGAAAGGCCAAATGGCAAAGCAGAGAACTGAAAATGCTAGGGAGCAACAGAGAAGTGCAAAAACTTCCTGAAAAGGTGATGGATCAGAATATGGAAATAAGCATCCTTGAGCTACAGAGGCACAATATAAGCCTGAGGAAGTAAGAGGGAACAGAGTCTGAAGGGACAACATTTGAAAAGTGGGCACCTTCATAAAAGTGTTTAGATGACAGAGGTCTAGAGTTGGTCTCCAGGTACGCTCTCTCTTCTGGATACTAGAAACATCCTGGAGTAAAAACCTCTCCCTCTTTGGGACACAAGCACCTCTTGAATAGTACCTTGAGATAAAAGGTCCCGAAGCACCCTTGGGAAAAAGAACAGTTGTTCCCGTGGAGGCTGAGGAATGCCCATAAAAAGGAGGAAGGGATTTCCACCATGAAATACCACTTGCAAATAATGGACAGAACCCAGGAATCATGAGTAATCTGTAGCCAAACAGGGAAAGAGAGAGAGTAATATGGTTGGGGAGAAATGGATAGTCAGACAGTACCTGGTTTATCTGGAAAGGAAGACTTATGAGTCCCTGAAGTCTGAGTAGCCTTAACAGAAGGAGCCCACTTGCCACCCTTTTTGACCTTTGGAAGAGGGCGAGATTTCCTGCGAACAATGGCTGGCTTATTGGAGTAGCTTCTCTGAAATTTAGGAACAGGAGAAACAAACACAAGTTTGAGTTCCTGTAAAGCCTTTCCCTTATTCTGAAATGACTTAAATCAGCGGCAGATTCCACAAACTAGTGTTATTATCAAGAGGGGCATCCATCAACTTAGCCTTGATATCATCAGGCAATGGTTGAAGTCAAAGCCGAGAATACCTCCTCATCACTGACCCAAAAGCAGCAGCCCTAGAAAAAGCATCTGTTGCATCACAACTTGATGGAATGAGGAACCACCTGTCAGAAAGTCCCTAAAAGGGAAACAGCAGAAGTTTTACCCTCAGAGTCTGTAAGATCAGAAATAACCCAACAAGTCTGAGATAGGAGACCCGACACATACCTGGACATATGGGTCCGATAATTAATAGCCCTAAAAGCCAAGGTAGCCAAAGTATAAACCTTTTTTACCTAGTCTTTCCATGGTTCTGCTGCCTTCATCAGAAGGCAGTAACTTGTGCAAAGGAAGCAATTGATAGGGCTTGTCAGAGGCTACAGAAACCACTGAGGGTCAGCAGCAGGACATTTGTACAAAATGCTACAGTTCTAAAGGTACTCTATAAAGCCTATCAGGTTTTTGTGGGAGGAGGGGGTGAGAATCTGGAGCTTTAGAGGCATTGGAAAACACATCCAACAAAGCAGTCAGAAGAGGAGGATTATCAGAAGGTTTAGGAGATTCCATCCTGCAGCAACTGATAGTACCTCTTATGGAGCTCTGAGACCAGAGCACAATCCCATTTAAAAAACTCCACCAACCAGCAGATTGCGTTCCCAAAAGAAATCGCTTCAAAGGAAGTATCAGAACAGGTAGATTCCTTTTCCTCTGATCATCAGTCCAAAGGAAAAGGAATCTGAGAAGAAGAAGCCAGGGATTCCTCATCAGAATCCAACTCTTCCTCAGAGGAATCCTTTTCCCTGGGTCTTTTAAGTGGAGTAGAAGATCAAGGGGGAGCTGGAACAGAAACACCATGAGGAGGTTTCACTGACATCAAAGCATTAAACAAATCCTGAGTGAAGGCCCGACACTCACTCTGTGGATCCTTAGGGGCAGGAGAAACATGTTAGTTTTTTACTTTCTTTCTTTAATGGGACGTCTGCCTTATAAAACCTGGAAGTCTCTGACCCAAGATGGTATTCAACAGCAATAGTCAGGACGTCTTCTCTGACTAAAATCTGAGGAACACCCCTAGTGCCCTCAGAAATAATAAACCATGATTCCCCATAGGCATCCAAAATGGAAGTCTGCAAAGCATCATCGGACGTGTTTAAAGCCGGATCCCCGCCAGCCTCCAACCTGGTCACGGCAGAGGAATCCAAAAACAAAGCTAGGCGAACCACTGGGCATTCACTCACCTTGGCGGATACGTCCGGCAGAGGATGGAAAGTGGAAGATTCCGGCCTGGGCTAACGGCTGTCCCTCAGGGTGGGAAGTTCCCACCATAGTATCTTTAGCAAGAAGAAGTTTAGGTTATTGATTCTCCAGATACAGTACCAAGGAAGAAAGCCTACTACACAGTTTTTTTGATATATAAGCCTGACAGATGGAATAGGATGTATGGCGACAAGGCAAAACAAACACTGTTCATGGTGGTCTTTATGGGGAATCTGTCTCCCACACATTTACCCTTCTTGGATGACATGAAACTCCAGAAGCAACCAAAAGAGGAGTAAAAAACGCCAACAGGGCACTTATCTGCAACGGCTCGGAAACCAGCAACGGCACATAGGCATTCAGACCTATGATCAAGAGATGTCGCTCGGATTTGCGGGAAAGAAGTTCTGAGGATGGCATGTCTGAACATCACGTTTATGTCCTATGCTACACGATGAGCATGTGTGTGACGTACAATATACCTTAAAGCAACCAGAGGCTTTGGTACACTGACCGCACGTCAGGCTGCCCTAGGCACGGAATCCCAAATGTAAAGAATACTGCAAAAGTGACATGGAAGGACATCTTAATGTATCATGCTCAGCTTTTAGGGCTGAATGTTTAAAAGGCATAGCCATTTTGATGTAAAAGCCATTCTGAATGAAGGAGCATTCCTATATGAGCAAAGTTTCAGTCAGACTATGAGGACAAGAAGATTTCATTCTAATATGGTTAACAATGGACAATCTTCATGCCATACTTGGGAGCGTTGGGAAGAAAGAAATAAGCGCTGCCATAACCCGTTTCAAAATGTGGGGCGTAAATTACCTGCATCTGTCACAGAAGAAACTAAGTCTCTTTTTGAACAATTACAGAAACATATTTGGGAAAGAGGCTGCGACTTTCTTCAATTTGTCAGGTCTTCAAAAGTATTTAGACTTGGACATTACACATAGTGGTCTTAGAGTTTACAAATACCACACAACTCCTTTTGATTTTGATAATGTGACAGATGCGCAGTTCCACAAGCGCTGGGTTGCTGCAACACCACAGGTACACTTCGGAGTGGGTACAGATCCTAGTGGAAAAGGACAGAGTCAAGCAAAAAGGACTGAGGGAACACATAAAGAGTGTTTGTAATACTCTTTCAACGGGCACACAGGGACAAGTGCTTGATAGAATTTTGCTAGACTTAAATTTTAAATTGCAAGACTATGAGAGAGAATTAATGGAAAGGAAAAAGAAAAAAACTCCTGCATGATATCAGGGACTATGAAAATGGGAGGGCCTTCATTGCGAGGGCCAATAGAAAGAAGTCCCGTAAATACGTGAGATTTAATACAACAGGGGAGGATAATCCAATAAACTCTTCCTTTTCGGCATCAGATGGTCATTATACTTCGTTTGATGAAGACGGGGATCATGTAGAAGAATTTCCGGCTCTTCCTGCTGCCCAACAGTCTGAAAATCGTCAGACTTTTCGGGGTGACTAAGAATTTCAGAGGAGGTAAACCAGGAAGAAAGCGTCCACTCGAATATCAGGGAAATTCGCGGAGAGAATCCAACACGTACAGAGGCCACAAGAGAGGAAAATGGTGAAGTATTGCCTTCAATACTGGACAGTTATGTTGTAAATTTATCCAGTTTCAGTTTTAGTGATATTGAGCTATCAGTTTTAAATTGAGGCTTGAAATTTATACCTATGGTGTTGCCTTGACTACAGGACATTAAATGTGATGTATTTAAATTTAGTAGAAAATTGCATTTATGTCATTTTTTAAAAAAAATAAGCAAGAAGTCGATGCTTTGTTGGAATGTGATGTTAATACTGATAGCTCGTGACTCTGAAAGTTTGCCAAATGCATATTGTTTGGAGACTAAAGATGTGCATTATAAAAGAGTTTTTGTGCCTCCGGTGTTAAACGAAGAGGTGTTACAGTTTATTAATATTCTTAATTATGCAACAGAAAATGCGTTTCAAGAGGAATGTATACTGAGTGGAATATAACTTATCCCTTGAGGAATGGAAATCTTTAAAAAAAGTTGAGTCATATGAGAGAAATTGTTTTTAAACCATCTGACAAAGGTAATAAGTTGGTTGTTATGCATTATATGCAATATATTGCTATGTGTGAGGAACATCTTAAAAATGAAACCACGTATGAAAAGGTCCATGTCTCTATGTATGATAATGCAATTGCAGAATATACTAATTTATTACACAAGGGTGCCAGATTGGGCAATTTCTCTGATCTAGATATTAAAATAAAGTTTCATGCACAGGAGTATAGTATGGGATACTTTTATTGCCTTCCTAAAATAATAAAAATTTGATAAAAACTCCTGGATGGCCTACAGTATCTGGATGCGAGTATTTTTTTCATAAAATTGGCTTGTTTTTACATAGTTATCTGAAACCCTTTGTGTATAAATTATCTTCATATATACAGGATGTCTTTGATTTTTTAAATAATATCAAGGACATCAAGTGGAACAAAAGCATGTATTTCATTACAGTTGATGTTAAAAGTCTGTACACGAATATTCAACATGTTTTTGGTATTCAGGCATTGAGGTTTTCTTCTGGGGTCTAGCCCAGTTTCAGAATATGTCATTGAACTGTTATATTTTTGTCTTACTCATATTTTGTTTGAGTTTAACAATACATTATATAGACAAAAACAAGGTACAGCAATGGGGGCAGCTTTCGTCCCCATGTAAGCCAATTTAAGTATGGGCTTTTTTGAGAATGAATATTTGTATAGGAATGCATTTTTTTGTCAACATGTATTGAGGTATTATAGATATATTGACAACCTCATTTTCATAGTTCAAGGTGGGCAGAATTTGGTTTCAGAATTTATTACTAGTCTGCATTATAATAGATTTGGTCTACAATTTGATGGCCTCAAGGTAGGTATAAGTGCATCATTTTTGGATGCCGTGATTAGTATAGACAACTCTTTTTTACGTTCTTCTGTACATAGAAAATTTGATTCTGGAACACAGTTTGTGCATGAGGATAGTTGTCACCCAACACATACTCTACAGGCATTACCTTATGGTGAGATAATCTAGTTGATTTTAAACATGATCTAAAAATAATGGTGGACATATTTAGAAAGAGAGGATATGCCAAAGAGTTACTGGATAACTGTTGGTAAAAATTTCTTAATAAAAGTGTTAAATTTGAAAGGAATGAAAGACATGGAATACCCTTATATAGTACTGATATTGCCCAAAAAGATAATATTTAGTTACTACATTTAGTGAGTTTAGTGTAGAGATTACACAGTTAATTAAACATTATTGGTGCTATTTTTGTTCTCAAAAGAATGTTTGTACTTGGTTAGATAATTTGCTTGGGATATCATATAGAAGGGGCAAAAATATTCAAATTTTTTAGTTAGAAGTAAATTTTGTATGCCAGTTACCAATGTTTGCTCTCAACCAGCAGTGACAGGTACTTACATTTGTGGCAGATGTAAGGCCTGTAAATATTAGTGAATAGTTTCTCTAAAAATTAATGACAATGTTTAATACTTGGGACAAATTTTCTTGCGACACTGTAGGTGTTATTTTTGCACTGAGGTGTCCATGTAACTTGTTTTATATTGGGGAAATAAGAGACAATTCAAAGTAAAGCTTATGGAACATATAAGGGATATTAAGAATAAAGGGGAAGAGAGTCCCACAGCAAGACATTTTAATGAATTTCATAATAGCTGCAGTGAGGTTCTACAGGGCACAATTTTAGAAAGAATTAATGTATCTGGTTTTGAAACAGAGTTGGTGAAACATCAACTCTTATTTAAAGAAGCTATAAGTTTGATACTATGTACCCGAAGGGGTTAAACGAGGAACTCAATTGGAGAGTACGGATTTAAATAATTGAATTATTGTGTATTTTCTATAAATATGTGTATGTTGTTTTACTGCACTGTTTTACTCCTTGAAGGCTTTTTAGCCGAGAAGTCAGAGTACAGAGTGTTTTAATAAATTGCTTTTGGGTTCACTGGCCAGTTGTATTTTCTTCGTTTTTGCTGTTGGACTTGCGTTACTGTAAAGAATAATTGCACCACATCTGCTAAAGTTGTTTAGCAAGGGTCTATCAGAATGGGTAGTGAACAAAAGATGCACAGAAGCAGAAAGCATCAGACAAGTGGAAATTAGTGTGCAGAAGGCAGAAATAAGCCATTGTAATCATCTTAGAATGGAATAATATTACAGCACTACAGATTAATAACTGCTATAAGGTAGGGAAGTATGAATAAGCTACATTCTGCAGACCCTAGTTCGACTCTCACCTGCCAATGTGTATGGCTCAGGAGTCCATCAAAACCATGAGTATAACTGCTTGCTTACCAGAAAATGAACAAAAGCATCTTATCCAAAAGAAAAAATACTGGACAGCTTACAAGAAAATACTAGAATGACTTGAAACAGCACAGCTTATATTAAATAAGGCATCACGTATGTGGGACTACATCACTTCATAGTAGCATTAAAACTAACAAACTGGCGAAGAATTAAAAACTGCTCTAGTAACAGTGAACGCAACCTTGATTTGAACAGAACTAGCTGAAATGTATGCAAATCTGGAATTTTTTGAATACTAACCTTCTCTCTCTAGTCACTTTTTCTGAAACGGCATAGGACACACTCTGTGAAAGTACAGTCTTACAGATTTCTTAAGGGCTTTTCTAAATTAACAAGGAAAAATAGACTCCCTGAATAGGATAATAAAGGAAAAAGACTTTTAATATGGCATCTAGAAAATCTATTACATATCTATGCTAGTAGATGCTGCAGCTCCATATGGTTTGCCAGAACTTAGAAAGATTCATGCAAGTTACAATGTAGCAGCATGTTTTAAGGGCATCACTTGGTGCAACTTAGAATGCCTGAGCA